>NC_057733.1:19044452-19047883 GCF_004010195.1 Chiloscyllium plagiosum
CATTAAATGTATAAGTCCTGCTAAGATTTGCTTTTCCAAAATGCAGCACCTCACATTTATCTGAATTAAATTCCATCTGCCACTTCTCAGCCCATTGGCCCATCTGATCAAGTTCTCATTGTAATCTGAGGTAATCTTCTTCACTGTCCACTATACCTCCAATTTTGGCGTCATCTTTAAACTTACAAACTATAGCTCTTATGCTCACATCCAAATCATTTATATAAGTGACGAAAGGTAGCGGACCCAGCACCGATCCTTGTGGCACTCCACTGGTCACAGGCCTCCAGTCCGATAAACAACCCTCCACCACCACCCTCTGTCTTCTACCTTTGAGCCAGTTCTGTATCTAAATGGCTAGTTTTCCCTGTATTCTGGCGTACTGTAGTGTCTGTTGATTTCAGTGAGCTAACAGTTAGGAGTTTAACTCTGCCTTGAGTGGTATTAATATGGATAGCGCATCTTTATTCCAGGCAATGACCATCCCATTGCATTGCAGTGATGCATGCACAGCTGCTGCACCACCTAGTGGTGGTGTTGGCAGTAGATACAGCCTTCCATTACAGAAACTGGTATTGACCCTCCCTTAAAAGATATGCTGACCATCAGGAAGTGGCATTACATCAGTGCCCAAAATTCTGCTGAATTGATTCCAATTCCCACTGCTTTTTGCACTTTATACACTGTCAGGCACATCCAGCCAGTTTCTGACATAAGCTGAGAATCTCCCCCCACAGGGTGGCAGGGTGGCACGGTGACTCAGTGGTGAGCACTGCTGCCTCACAGCACCAGGGACCCAGGTTCGATTCCAGCCTTGGGTAACTGTCTGTGTGGAGTTTGCACATTCTCCCCCTGTCTGCATGGGTTTCCTCTGGGTGCTCCGGTTTCCTCCCACATTCCAAAGATGTGTAGGTTAGGTGAATTGGCCATGCTAAATTGCCCATAGTGTTTGGTGGTTTAGTCAGAGGGACATGGGTCTGGGTAGGTTAATCTTAGGAGGGTCAATGTCGACTTATAGAGTCATAGAGATGTACAGCATGAAAACAGACCCTTCGGTCCAACCTGTCCATGCCGACCAGATATCCCAACCCAATCTAGTACCACCTGCCAGCACCTGGCCCATATTCCTCCAAACCCTTCCTATTCACATACTCATCCAAATGCCTCTTAAATGTTGCAGTTGTACTAGCCTCTAGCACTTCCTCTGGCAACTCATTCCATACACAAGACACCCTCTGCGTGAAAAAGTTGCCCCATGGGTCTCTTTTATATCATTCCCCTCTCACCCTAAACCTATGCCCTCTAGTTCTGGACTCTCCCACCCAGGGAAATTACTTTGTCTATTTACCCTATCCATGCCCCTCATAATTTTGTGAACCTCTATAAGGTCATCCCTCAGCCTCCGACGCTCCAGGAAAAACAGCCCCAGCCTGTTCAGACTCTTGTTGGGCCGAAGGGCCTGTTTCCACACTGTAGGGAATCTAATCTAATCAAACACAGGTATGTGCAGAGGGACCTTGTCTTGCCAACTTAAGAAATAACAAGCCGATGGAGATGTGGCTAGTGGAAGCTTTTATTTATTAACCAGAAACAAATTACTCTTGTTGTGTTTTTGTACTTGTCAGGATGAAAAATATGTCAGCAAATGGAAAATTCTGCTGCTGTTTACCTTGAGTGCTAGCAAGGCAGATGGATTAAAAATGGTAGTAGCAGTAAGATTTCAACTAGAAGAACATATAGAAGACTTTACTGGGGAAATGTGCTAATTGGCACTCTCAGCAAGCAGTTGTGTATGAAGGGAATGCAGGCTGGAGGGAAGGATGTAACCCTGGAGTGTTACTTTCTGACCCATGCCTTTTGAAGCAAGAGATCAGTGAATTTATTGTATATATATAGGTGACATGTCAAAGAGTGTAACTCCCTGCGGATTTGGGTGACAGCCATGATGTGCTTTGTTCATGCGTTTTACAATGTCAGTCAAATTCTTTTTTTTTTGTACAGCCTTGTAATCCACACCTAGTTATCTGATATTTGCTATGTAATAAGCTGTTAGGTCCTCCAGGTCTCTGCAATTACTGTACTTTGTACTTACTGAATAGTTCAACTTGGATATACTTTGGACAAATAGTTAATAATGTGGATGCCAACCTTGGTTTCGAATGATGATATTGCGTCCAATTCAAGAATTATTTTATGCATCACTTCAGAAGGGCATACTGTAACAGTGAAATTTTAATTCAGAACTGTCAAAATATATTTTCGCTGTAAACTTTGCAGTTAGGTTATGCTGTATCAAGCAGCACTAATATCTCTCCATGAAACTGACCTACTGTTCATTTTGGTGTCAATTTGCACTGCAGATCATGAAATACAGCAGAAACAAAGAGTCTCTGATACTTAAGAAACACACCATAGCTTGTGGCTGTGAGAAATCCAATTCATCTCCCTTGGGTTGGCAGAATAAAATCACACTAGTGTCTCAATTTTTCAAACCAAACAACTTACATTTACATTATATGCTTTTGAATGGGAAGTAATTTGGGTTCAAATAAAGTACACTATACCCAAGAGTTAAAACGAGTCTCAATGGCTATCCACTAAATTGGTTATGAGTAATAAATAGTACAGGTCTATTATTTTTTGCAGATAATGAGTGTATATTCTGGGAAGATTTCAGTGGAGAACTAAAGTATTCTTTTGTATTTGAAGTCCCTTCAGAAAATCATAACACAAAGTAGAAGGCTGAATGTAATTTAGTCAATAATTGACTCATTTAGAACTAGAGTCATTAATTTTAATTTAGGGCGATAAATGCGTGTTTCTCTAAATCATTTTAGATGTTGCAGTTTTCCAACTGCTACAAAGTCAGATGAAAAATTATTCTAACTCACATGTAACTGAGTAGCCAACCATAAAATTGGCAGACTTTAAATTGCAATTTTCAATTTTTTAGATGTCGGAAGTTTGCATTTTTCTGTAAGTGAGAGATGTCAGTGGCTAGTGACAGCTTATATTATTCCTAGGTTAAGTATAGTATTGAATGGATGCACTACACAACCCTTCCTGCTGGAAACCATTTTAACTCCCAATCTACAACAGCCCTTGAATGTGAATTAGAAACAGAAAATGCTGGAAATACTTGGGGGGTTTGACAGGATCTGTGGTGAGAGAGAAGCACAGAGTAAACATCTCAAGTCTCTCATCAAAACTGGGATAGGTTAGAGATGTAATATGTCTAGATTAGAATGGTGCTGGAAAAACACAGCAGGTCAGGCAGCATCTGAGGAGCAGGAAAATCGATGTTTCGGGCAACAGCCCTTCATCAGGAATGGAGGCAGGGTGCCTGCAAGGTGGAGAGGTAAATGAGAGGAGGGTGGAGGTGGGGAGAAAGTAGCATAGAGTACAATAGGTGAGTGGTGGAGGAGATGTAG
>NC_057733.1:19048234-19088886 GCF_004010195.1 Chiloscyllium plagiosum
TTCAAACTTTCAGCTCAGCACTGTCCCCATGACCTGTCCTACCTGCCAATCTCCCTTCCCACCTATCCATTCCATCATCCCCTCTGACCTATCACCTTCATCCCCACCCCCATTCACCCATTGTAATCTTTGCTACCTTCCCTCACCCTCCTCTCTAACCTATCACCTCCATCTCCACCCCTATTCACCTATTGTACTCTATTCTACTTTCTCCCCACCCCCATCTCGTTTATCTCTCTACCCTACAGGCACCCTGCTTCTATTCCTGATGAAGGGTTTTTGCCTGAAACATCAATTTTCCTACTCCTCGGATGCTGCCTGACCTGCTGTGCTTTTGCAGCACCACTCTAATCTAGACTCTGGTTTCCAGCATCTGCAGTCCTTGTTTTTACCTAGAGATGTAATATGTGTTGAGCAAGTGCAAGTTGATAGTGGGATGAAAATAGGTCAAAGAGGAACGTCTGTCATTGAGTGGAGGACAAGAAAGATTAAGTAACTAAATGTTTCATGGTGCATGATCAAAGGGACTAATAACAGAACAAGGAGGAAAAGATTGTCAGAACCCTTTGTCCGAAAACAAAGAAAAGGAAATAAGAGAGATAAAACAAGCCAACAGAGAAAGATGAAACAGAATGGGGTCAGAGGTATGAACTAAAGTTGCTGAATGCAATGTTCTAGAAAGCGATAAACTGCTCAGTCGAACAAATCCTTGGACAGTGGGAACAATTTAGCATGGCCAATTCGCCTAACCTGCACATCTTTGGACTGTGAGAGGAAACTGGAGCACCCGGAGGAAACCCACGCAGTCACAGGGAGAATGTGCAAACTCCACGCAGACAGTTGCCTGATGCTAGAATTGAACCCACGGTCCTGACACTTTCAGGCAGCAGTGCTTACCGCTGGGAGAAAGTGAGGATTACAGATGCTGGAGATCAGAGTCGAGAGTGTGGTGCTGGAAAAGCACAGCAAGTCAGGCAGCACCTGGGGAGCAGGAGAATCGACGTTTCAGACAAAAGCCCTGCATCAGTGCTAACCACTGATCTACCATGCCACCCTAATGTATTCACTTCTGAAACCATTCTACCCTATGGTGGAAATAGGATGCAATTGAAAGTAAGTCATTCATTCAAAAGATTGTTTTCACTGCAGCCCACGAATACCAAAATTGCAAGCACTTGAAACCTTTTTATTTTATATAAATTAACAGAGAAATTGGCCCAACAGATCAGAGAACAACAGCTGTTAATCAAACAATACTTTCCATGGATTGCAACTGTTTCAGCATTCTAACACATGTCTGACTTACTGGACAAACCTCATTATGCATTCTTCATCATTCAGACTACACCTAGGACACTTTTGAGGTTCCCAGAACCAGCAGTTCTATAAAAGCGGGACAGAATTCCTGAAAATTGTGCAGGCCTAGGACCTACATAAGCCGGCAATGGTGCCTGACAGATCATGAGTACTTGGTGCAGAAACATTTCGCACCATTAATTGGCATTGATAAAAATTTGCACTGCCAGCAATTGTGGTTGGCAATCCCTGAATCTGGTCCCAGCTACCATTTTCACAAATGGAGTCTCTTAACTCCATAACAATCCAGTGTGTAGTCCATCGATATCCATTGGCATGAGATTTTGAGTTCAAAACTGACTAATATCCACTTAATAAATGAAGCCCAACAGGACCAGCAAGATGAAGTATTCACCAAGCTATCTAAAGTTCTGAGACATAGAGACATAGATCAGCCATGAAAAGACACTACATCTCTCTGAAGTGAATTTAACAACATCATTCTCAGTAGTGGTCTAATATGAATGAGTGACTAACTATTCAATATGAATAGATACCATGTTAATTTAAATAGTAATTTGATTTTCTATTGACAGATTGACTTGTTTTGTCTCTGACACTAATAGATTTGCACAGATGCTGTCTCAGTACATACACACTTACATTTAAGAATATAAATGCCTCAGATTACTTGTTTCAACAGACATACAGAAATCAGTGGAACTAATACACAAATATTAGGTTAAGTTATGATTGCTTTGTACAACATATAAATCTAATAGATCTTTGATGTTGTAACATCTTGTGCCCATATTTAGGCAATATTTATTAACTTAAGAATTGCATGAAATTGTATTTTTATTTTCTTAGATTTGCTAACAGATGATTCATCAAAATTACCTTTCCACATTACTCTGTTACTTTTAATACAGTCATTGAGCTGATATTGGTGCAGATCAAACATAAATTGTTTATGTAGAGATAATTTGTGCCTCAGTCCATTTCCTTTATTATTGGAAGAATTCAAACATTACTTAATTAAACATTTTATTAGTTTAAAATTGCTCCCTGCCAATTTAATCTCTCATTTGGTTTCCTTCCATTTTATAAAGCTTTTAACTATTGAGCTACATCCTCTTGGGAGACTTGATGAGACAAATCATGGGAATCTGATGGTTTACATCTGAGAATCCTGAAAGAAACCAGGCAACAAATAGTGGAACCTCATAATGATAATTTTTCAAAATTCAAGAAGATTATGCGAAAGGAATTTATCCTAACCTATTGCTTTCGAATAAAGGGATAGAACAGGAAATGGTGAGAGTTTGTAAATTGTCAGCGCCTATAATATTGATGAATTCACTGAGCATATCAAGAAATATAAGTTAATCAAGGAGGGCAGAATAGGTTTAAGCAATATTGCAGTATAATCTGAGGAAACATCTGAAAGTGGATGGGAGGCATATGTTTAGTAAAGTTTCTATATGGATATTTAAAAGATATATAATACAAATGTCTCATAAAAGACTATTGGAAAACATAATAGAAACGTCAGAAATATGACCCTACATGGATGGAGAAGGTTGAGGATGGATCTTATTTAACACAATTGTAAAGGATTTGGAGTTAGAGTTGAGCAAGCATTATCCAAAACTGTAGATTGTACTAAATTGAGAAGTATAACATGATATGCAAGATTGTAAGCATATGTAAGAAGGAATGAATGGTAACAGTTTAAGTTCAACCCACAGTGATAGAAGCAATATTTTCTAGAACAACAAAATTTGCATTTATGTAGTGCCTTCAGTGTGAAGGGTGCTTCAGAAAGGTGTCAAATGATTCAATATTTCAAATATTTCAGTGCTTTAGCATGGATTGAAATCTGTTTGGAAAGATTCAGACCTGGAGGTAGACATTGATTTGAGAAGTGGCAACGTATTCAAGAATGTCGAAGAAGAAAAGTAGAAAAATAAAGTGGAAGACATTTATTGACAGTGTTTTTTTTATGGATGGCATTTGAAGCTGATGTCTGTGAGGAAGGGGTCCCCTTTGACATGCTCAAGGAAACAGCTCTGGTTAGCATAAACCCGGCGAGGGGGAACTGGAAAGCTCCAGGAAGAAGGGAAAGCTGCTAAACAGATGCATTAGTGACATCTGTTAGCTCTTCACGTGAGTTGTTTGATATCAGAGATGAAGGGTTAAGGATTTAGTTTGTGTATCGGAAGCATTCTTAATTAGTGAATGATTTGAACAGAATAGAGCGAGGTCTAATTGTGCTTCATGTGGTCTGTCACAGAATCGCAGAATTGTTCAGTGCAGAAAGAGGCTATTCAGTCAATGGTGTTTGAACAGGCTTGCTAAATGAGAATTTCACTTAGTTCAATTCTCCCACCTTCTCTCTATAACTCTGAGCATTGTCCTTTCCAGTAAAGAGTCTAGTTCCCTTTGAATGTTTCAATTGAAACTGCCTCTTAAGCAATGTATTCCAGACCTTAGCCACTCACTGTGTGAAAAAGTTTTTCCTCAGGTCACTTTTTTTCTTTTACCACTATCTGTGTTCTCTCATCTTCAATCCTTTCAGAACAAGGCACAGTTTCTCTCTATCTATTCTATCCAGAATCCCCCAAGATTTCCGATGCCTCAATCTGATATTATTCCCCAGCCTTCTCTTCACCAAGGAAACCAGTCCTAACTTCTCCAAATTATTTCCTCACTGAAGTTCCTCATCCATAGAAATATTCTCATGAATATTTTCTATACCTCTACCATTACCTTCATTTCCTTCCTTGAGTGCAGAGTGCAGAACTGGACACAATGCTCCAGCTGAGCCTATACTAATATTTTATACAAAACACATCACTTCCTTACTCTTATATGCCCCTCTCCTGTTAATAAAGCTGGAATGTTAAATTTCTTTTCTGATTGTATTCACAACCTATTCTGTAATACTCAATGAAATTGTGCTCAGCACACCAGGGTCCAGGTAATTAATGTATTTGGGAAAAGTAAGGAACTCAGCACTAATCTCTGGGGAGTTCTAATACTAACCCTTCCTCCAGATGGAAACTAAAATCCATTTCTCTCTGCTTCCTGTCACTCAGCTAACTCTGTATTCATGTTGCTACAGTTTCTTTTATTACATGTGCTATAACTTTGTGCACAAGTCTATTGTCAGGACTGTTGATGAATAGCTGAATAAGTTTTGCACCAGATAAGTTCAAGACTATAGCACTGAATTGGAGACAACAGTGATAGGGGTCATTTCAGGAAGAGTGAGATGAGAGAGGGTAAACGTTTTGCTGAAAATAACAACATCAAATGTGGAGATGAGATGATTAGTTGAGCAGACTAACAACTGCAGAGGTATTGTAACAAATGGAGAGTCAAAGGGTAGGCAGCTGGGATTCAGCTGGGATCAATTGATTCCTGAAGAAGGGCCTGTGCCCGAAACGTCGAATCTCCTGTTCCCTGGATGCTGCCTGACCTGCTGTGCTGTTCCAGCAATAAAGTTTCAACTGGGATTCAGTGTAGCCTTGTCTAGCCTACATTCTGCTTGGTATGACCAGTGAGCATAGAAATAGTTTCAGATATTGGTAAGTAAACAGCCAACAAGCTGCATCACTGAGATTGCAAAGAAGGCATGCTAAATGTTCACATCAGGCCAGTGTATTGCTGTTTCTGGTGATGGATGTGTTGCTGGCAAAGCGCAGCAGGTCAGACAGCAACCAAGGAGCAGGAGAATCAACGTTTCGGGCATAAGCCCTTCTTCAGGAATGAGGAAGGTGTACCAAGTTTCTGGTGATATTCTGGATTTTTTTAAGCATTTGGCATATTTTTGTGCTGACATTCTTTACTTTACAATTGGTAGTAGTTATTGAAGACTATCTGACAACATTTTTTCTAAAAATGTTTTGGGCATTTCTCCATGATTAATGGACATAATGGATGCTATAATTGTTTTTTTCACCATCTTTGACAATGCCTTTTGTACAGAAGCTTTTTAAAGTCACCCGCTTCTCCTATCCCACCCATCAAACTGCCAATTTCCAACTTGCCAATTGCATCATCAGAAACTCTAGGTTCTCCTCACTGAAAGACGCAGTTCTCAGGGATCCTCCTGTCAAACTGTGCATAATCCTTGTACATGCATAACTCCTTTAACAGCTCATGCAGGTAAGAGTTATAAATATTCCCCACTCCCCCCACACCCCTTACCCAGAACCCCAGCAACCGATCACCAATCCAACCTTTCCATTTCTGTCAAGTGATTCTGCCTATGTCACAAATTGTCAAACAGCACGGATAAGTTACATAAAATAGCTGCGTGGGTAATCTACTACAGGAAACTGGTTCTGTCAAGTCAATTTGCTGTTGACCAAGTAGAATCCAGAGGAGTCTGGCTATCAATAAAGTTTGACGGGGCATGGATTATATTTTGCCCCATTCTGGAATTCATCAGAGAGTGTTATTTTGTTGTTTGATTTTGAATATGCATGTAGTTCTAAAACCCTGGCCTCAGGAAGAATATGGTTTCCACAGAGAGAGTGCAACAGAGGATGACAAGATAGTTCCTGGGACGGTAGAACTAAACTGCAAGAAGACGTTGAGCAGACCGAGTCGATATTCTCCAGAATTAAAAAGAATAAGAGGATATCTCATACAAACTTGTAAACAGCTTGACAGACAGAGTAAATACAGAAAATGATGTTTCCCTTAGCTGTGGTGTCTAGAAGACTATAAATCCATAAGATATATCAACAGGAGAAGGTGTTCTACTCCTTAGCCTGTGCTGCCATTTATTAGGATCATAGCTGATTTGACATTCCTCACGCTTACTTTCCCACTTTCCCTGTAATCAGTTATTTTCCTACCAATCAAGAGTGTACCTGTCTCATCCTTAAATATACATAAGGAATCTGCCCCCACACCTCTCTGTGGAATGGAATCTCAAAGATTCGCAAGCCTCTGAAAGAAGAATGTCACTCTTATTTCATTCTTAAATTGGCACCCCTTTATTCAGAGACTATGCTCCCTGGTCCTAGACTCTCCCATGAGGGCAAGCATTTACCGTGTCAAGCCCCTTAGAATCCTATATGTTTCATATGTTTCATTTGTTGAAACGCCAGTGAGGAGAGTCCCAACCTGTTTCGCCGTTGTTCATAAGACAATACCTCCATATCAGGGATTGTCCTAGCTAAGCTTCTTTGAACTTCTCAAATGAAATAATTAATTTCAATTTTAAAAAATGAAATAAGGGAACCACAACTGCTCACAGTACCCAGATGTGGTGTCCTCAGCACCTTGTACCATTGCAATAACATTTCCCTCCTCTTAAGCGCCAATCCTCTCGAAATAAGGCCAACATTCCATCCACCTTCCTGAATATTGCCTGCACCTAACCTTGTGCTGGAACCAGGGATATCATCTCAAATAAAGTCAAACCATTTAGGACTGAGAAGAGAAGGAATTAACTCACACAGAGAATCACTGAATCTTTGGAAGTCTTTATCCCAGCAGGCTGTGGAAGTTCACTCACTCTTGAAGTATGTTTGAGACAGAGATAGGTTTCTATTTACTGAGGGATATAGGGATCATGTAGGAATTTTGCTTTAAAATAGATAGAATCATAGAGTATTACAACACAGAAACAGACGCTTCAGTCCAACTTGTCCACGCTAACCAGACATTCCAATCTAGAGTAATTGAGTCATAGAGATGTACAGCATGGAAACAGACCCTTCGGTCCGACCTGTCCATGCCGACCAGATATCCCAACCCAATCTAGTCCCACCTGCCAGCACCCAGCCCATATCCCTCCAAACCGTTCCTATTCATATACCCATCCAAATGCCTCTTAAATGTTGCAATTGTACCAGACTACACCACATCCTCTGGCAGCTCATTCCATACACGTACCACCCTCTGTGTGAAAAAGTTGCCCCTTAGGTCTCTTTTATATCTTTCCCCTCTCACCCTGAACTAATGTCCTCTAGTTCTGGACTCCCTGACCCCAGGGAAAAGACTTTGTCTATTTATCCTATCCATGCCCCTCATAATTTTCTCTGTAAGGTCACCCCTCAGCCTCCGACGCTCCAGGGAAAACAGCCCCAGCCTGTTCAGCCTCTCCCTGTAGCTCAAATCCTCCAACCCTGGCAACATCCTTGGAAGTCTTTTCTGAACCCTTTTAAGTTTCCTTCCGATAGGAAGGAGACCGGAATTGCACGCAATATTCCAACAGTGGCCGAACCAATGTCCTGTACAGCCACAACATGACCTCTCAACTCCTGTACTCAATAATCTGACCAATAAAGGAAAGCATACCAAACGCCTTCTTCACTATCCTATCTACCTTCGATTCCACTTTCAAGGAGCTATGAATCTGCATTCCAAGGACTCTTTGTTCAGCAACACTCCCTCGCTAATTAGTCTCCCATGGGGAACCTTGTCGAATGGCCCCCTTGCTGATCTTTGAGGGGCCCTATTCTTTCCCTACTTACCCTTTTGTCCTTAATATACTTGTAAAACTCTTTGGATTCTCCTTAATTCTATTTGCCAAAGCTATCTCATGTCCCTGTTTTGCCTATCTCATTTCTGAAGGCTTCCCATTTTCCAGCCGTCCCTTTACCTGCAAACATCTGCCTCCAATCAGCTTTCGAAAGTTCTTGCCTAATACCATCAAAATTGGCCTTTCTCCAATTTAGAACTTAAACTTTTAGATCTGGTCTATCCTTTTCCATCACTATTTTAAAACAAATAGAATTATGGTCGCTGGCCCCAAAGTGCTCCCCCACTGACACCTCAGTGTTCTGAGGTATTCTGAGGTAACCTCCTTCACTGTCCATTACACCACCTATTTTGGTGTCATCTGCAAACTTACTAACGATACTCCTACATTCACATCCAAATTGTTCATATAAATGCTGAAAAGCAGTGGACCCAGCACTGAGCCCTATGGCTCACCACTGGTCACAGGTATCCAGTCTGAAAGGCAACCTCTATCACCATCCTCTGACTCCTAACCTCGAGCTTCTTTTTTAATCCAATTGGTTAGATCCCCCAGATTCCACATGTTGTAACCTTACCATCCAGTCGACCATGTGGAACCTTGTCTAACGTTTTGCTGAAGACTACGCTGCCACTCTGCCTCCATCAATCTTCTTTGCCACCTCTTCCAAAAACTCAATCAAATTAGTGAGACACGATTTCCCACACACAGAGCCAAGTTTTTGCAATCGCTAATCAGTGCTTGCCTTTGCCAATGCAGGTAAATCCTGTCTCTCAGAATCCCCTTCAACAACTTACCCACCATTGACGTAAGGCTCACTTTTCCTTACAGCTTTTCCTAAACAATGGCACCACATTAGCCAACTTCCAGTTTCTGGCACTTCACCCGTGGCTGTCGCTGATACAAATATCTCAGCAAAGGGCCTCACAATCTCTTCCCTGACTTCTGTCAACTATTTCCTAGAGTAGCAGAATAGGCTTAAGAATAACGTTCTCCTCTTATTTCAATCTTCCTATGTTTTTAATAAGTAAATACGCAGCACAAGCTTTGCTTATTCAATCTTGATATATTTGTTGTGTTAAAACCAGGTTTTCTTATCTTTAACTTCAGTTTCTCTGCACCTTATTCAATTGAAGAAAACAAGAGAGAATGAGTGGATTTGATTGACAAATAACTTTCCACAAGTGATTGTTGATTGGCCAATTATATTTTCAGTTGGCATCTAATGCAAATATTTTAGCTTCATGCAATTGCAAACAGGTGGAATTTGAATGCATAGCTCTGAATGAAATTGAAGCCAATGTTACAAGACAACCCCAAAAGATCTGAATTCAACTTCTCATTCATAGTAGAGCTGTTTGAAAGCTTTCCAAGGGGATTTGTTGGGCCAGTGTCAATAATCTTTCGTCACTTCAAAATGTCAATACTAGTGAATGGAGCTCTGACTATATTTGGAAATTTCCTTTTCCGTCATGGCAGACAGTGATGTGGAACTTTCAGTATTCCTCAGTTTATACTCTTGTTGTACTGCAGAGCTGTCAGTCATAAATTAGTTCCTCTGATAGAAGCATGCTCTTAGTCTGGATACTGATTCATTCATTTATTTAAAGAAATTTTTAGAGAATTATCGCATGTTTGACCAGGAACAAGAAGTTCAAATCTAATCTCCAATTTAAGCTGGATAATTAACAGCCTTTTGAGAACAACATCCAAATAACTGAGCTGTGTGCACAGTGCCAACATATTTAGCAAGTGCTGCATATAATTGATACTAGATGACGAAGAATGTATTCCAATTAGTAAAGAAAAGGCAGTGTTTACACGTCAATATTGCGGCATGATAAATCTAGGGCTGACTTATTGATGAATGATTAGAAGCCCAAGAATCATGACAGATCTGATTCCTATCGCAGTATTTACAAATTACCTGGCAGCGAAAATTATGAGTTGACTTGACAGGCAGCAAAATAAATGCACCTAATGATATCTTAAAGTTTTCTGTATTCAGTAGGCAGATAATGCATCGTCAAATAAGATATGGTTGGCTTTTCCTCTTGTTGGTGGTATTTTGTTCAACACTGTGGTAGGCTTGATTTGCGCCTTGCATTAGCTCACATTGGACATGTCTCTGGGAGAAGAACTACAAGAGAAACTAATTGTCCTTCGTCCTTACCCTCCAACTGTTACTATTACTTCGCTCTGCATCTGGTTGCAGAATGGAGTTGGAAGAAACTCAGTAATATGTTCATTTCCATTTTGTCAGCTGGAAATTTAGACACGGCAAGGGGAAGAACATAAAAGAAGGACTGACAAATTAGAACAGACGGTTATTTATATTATTATCTTAATTTGATTTAATTTGGGATGTGATGCATGTCGCTTGTAATTTTTGTTACTAACTTAGATATATTACATAATCTGGGCAAAATTCCCAAAGATCCAAGAAAAATAAATATTTCTGAGTAAGAAATTATGATATAACAGTTGATCAAACATGATTTTTCAGAGTTATATGTTGAATACATCAGAAAGTTGTATAAATGTTCCATTCATCTTGCACAATTCTGATTGAATACGCCCAGATTTTGCAGCAAGAATAATGAGGAGACTATCAGCACTCGGCATTATGAAAAGGTAAGTGTACAGCACCCTTCAGCATCCACAAATACACAGTTAAATGCAGAAATGTAGATAAAGTGTTTGATTTTCCCTGCCTTTCCACAGACTTTGCTGCTATACTGATACCTCGCTGGAGATTCAGCACTCAAACAAATGAGGGACTTGAAGCTGTAGCACATCCTTAACAGAGAGCTCCTAAATAAATCAGAAAATACCATGGCTAGTACATTTAAATGAAAGTTTAAGAGTGTTTTAAGATTTATATCTGTGCCAAGTTGTGTTCCTTTAGAACTTAATTATTGTTGGATATTAATAAACCTTTTATTTCCACTTCCTTCAGTCCAGTATTCTTTTCCATTCACTTTCTGCACATGATTTTACATTGAATCAAATATTCAAATTTACACTTCGCATCTGTGAGCTAAGATGTGAATCTGACCCAGGTGCAGGCTCAGGAATTGTATTGTGCAACTACCCTATGCTGATTGTATTGATGCAGGCAGTGTGAACATTTTGTGCTACCTGCTATTTTCTATGATTGCAGTATACAGTGATGCACTGTATGCAGTGCCGAGTGGCTGCACACGGACCCCCACTACAACCAGCTAAAAGGAGCCTACAATATTTAAAGTCAACTGGAATTCTTAAAAAAAATAGCACTCGCATCTCCAACAGCTGTTGGAACTGTCCTTGAAAGTGTTTTTCACAAGAAAGAAAGCGAAGAAATGGCATAATAGGCCAGACAGAGGCCTTTCACTTTCCCACTGCAGTATTAGTGGTCTTCAATCCAAGCAGTGGAAAGAATCAGAAATGTCCTTAGAGCCCAGGAGATCCTTCAGACATTTAATGCTACAGGAATGCTAGCTGTGGAAGTCAGCACAGAGTCTGGGCCTGAGGACCTGCCTGCTATGCTACTAAAAGTTCAATGTCCTCACACAAGTCATCAATGTCAGTGAATACGCCTCCAAATTCTATATTCTAATGATAAGGACACATAGAATCATAGGGATGTACAGCACAGAGACAGACCATTCCGTCCAACCCGTCCATGCCAACAAGATATCCTAAATTAACCTAGTCTCATTCGCCTGCATTTGGCCCATATCCCTCCAAACCCTTCCTATTCATATACCCACCCAGATGCCTTTTAATTGTTGTAATTGTACCAACCTCCACCACGTACCACCCTTTGCATGAAAAAGTTGCCCCTTAGGTATCTTTTAAATGTTTCCTCTCTCACCTTAAACCTATGCTCTCTGGTTTTTGACTCCCCCACCTTGGGGAAAAGACCTTGTCTATTTACCCTATCTATGATTTTGTAAACCTCTATAAAGTCACCCTTCAGCATTCAATGCTCCAGGGAAAATTCAGCATCTCCATTTAGCTCAAACCCTCTAACCCTAGCAGTATCCTTACAAATTTTTTCGAAACCCTTCCAAGTTTCACGACATCCTTCTTGTAGCAGAGAGAGCAGAATTGCACAGTATTCCAAAAGTGGGCCAAACCAGTATCCTGTACAGCTGCAACATGACCTCACAACTTCTGTATTTAATGCACTAACCAGTAAAGGAAAGCATACCAAATGCCTTCTTCATTATCCTATCTACCTCACATTTATCTGCCGAACATTCATATACTTCACTTCATCCTCATGAAGTTAGCAATGCTGGAAGACTCACATGTTTCAGAATAGCTAGGACAATGACATATTCAGGATCCTAACAGCGTGTAACATTGTCCCGAACACTCTGATCTCCTTTTCGTTCACTGAGGTAAGACATTGTGGGCGGCACGGTGGCACAGTGGTTAGCACTGCTGCCTCACAGCGCCAGAGACCCGGGTTCAATTCCCGCCTCAGGCGACTCTCTGTGTGGAGTTTGCACATTCTCCCCGTGTCTGCATGGGTTTCCTCCGGCTGCTCCGGTTTTCTCCCACAGTCCAAAAATGTGCAGGTCAGGTGAATTGGCCATGCTGAATTGCCCGTAGTGTTAGTTGAAGGGGTAAATGTAGGAGAATGGGTCTGGGTGGGTTACGCTTCGGCGGGTCGGTGTGGACTTGTTGGGCCGAAGGACCTGTTTCCACACTGTAAGTAATCTAATCTAATAACAAAAGCAGAAATGGCTGGAGAAACTCAGCAGGTCTGGCAACATCTATGCAGAGAAAGCACAGTGGCCTTTCCAAGTTTCTCCAGCAATTTTTATTTTTGCTTCACATCTACAATATCCACAGTTCTTTATTTTATTTTAGTGTCAGCATAACAGTGTGGGAACAGCAGTGAAGGCAGCTACAACTGCATTTTCTGAGCTTCCTGAATGAGACAATCCTGCAAATAATTGGCACAACCATCACTCAGGTCTTTGCAACCAGTGTAAGTGAAACCAGCAGTTTGATGATCTGCTCCTGTCTCTTGCACTTTACCAAAGCCTATTCCAAACTTGTCTCACAATCTGTCAAGGCAGTAAGCTGCTGGTAATGTGACTGTAGAACTCTTTGCTTTCATGTCTCCTCCTCTAAACCTCACTCAACTCTCTCCTTCTGTATTTATGGCTTCAGATGCCCAAGGATCTCTGCTGTGCAGTCTGATGATGAAAGGTGAGAGACATCTGCTGATGTAGTACATCACTTAAGCGGACAGTCTCAGCCACATGCTTAGATACTGGCAATCTTTTTATTTTCAAGGGTATTCAGGAGGCATATACTAAATCACTGAGTGAGCAGCAATAAGCTCAGGGAGTCAAGACAGAACATATGCCAATGGACAGAGAGGTGAGGTAGTGGTAAAGTCTGCAGCGGAGGGGTCAGTTGAGGATTTCAATGGAGCAACATAGAGGGAAAAGGCTAATGGGGATGCTCTTGAGAATCACAGTCCAATAGGGGGCCTGTCAGAAAGCTTCTTGTCATTGTTAATAAGTGTGGTAATCTGTTGCTCCAAATTGGCACAGGGCTTTGCACAAATTCATGACAGTAATTATGGATCAAGCCACAATGCAGTGTCTGATAAAGGATGTCATAGATTCTAATACAGAGCAAGCTGAAGCTTTTGAGTGCTGCAGTTTAAGCTCAGCTGGTGATCATAAAATCCATGTTTTTTCTCACATAGTCATTGACACTCAGTTGTACATAAATAGGTGAAAACAGCAACTCTGCGTATTTACCTAAGAACGGAAATATCAAAATGGCCCCCAAAAATGTGGAAAGTAAACTTCAACGTGTACATTCTGTGTTGTCAGAGAGGGAGTGGTGGTCTAGAACAAGAGAACAAGGGAAAGGTCATTTAGGTCTGAGATGAGGAGGAATTTATGGTATCGGGATAATATGGGAAAATGAGGATCAGGTAGATGATCAACAGTGATCCATTTGAATGGCTCAAGAGGTTCAAGGCGTCAGTCTACTCCTTCTCCCATTTTTTATGGCCCTTTGATTAGCTGGCTGAATTTGTTTTTCTGGAACTGGATTATTAAGTCTCATTGTTTTATGCGGGAGCATGAAAATTTTCTCACTTAGTCAAATTCTCTTTTCCAAGTGACTATTTGAAAATAATGATGGCTAGACAGATATTTCTGACGTTTAGCTAGACTTTGGGCACAGGGACCCTGTGGAATTCCCAAAATAGCAGATTGCCAAGGAAAATATCCCTTTGAATTGAATAATTTGAATGATTTCACTGCAGTTAAGAAAGTAGTAACCCAGGGAAGGTTAGACTAAATCCTGAGTAATTTTTTAACTGACATCCAATTTAACTCAAGGACCTCCAACAGTACTTTCCTCAGATCTCTTAGATCCCCGAGTTGCATTCTGCATGTGATTACTACTCCTCAGAAAATCTGGCGAAAAATCTGATGTTGGTTTTGCATGAATTTGAGAGCTTGTAATATCTTCCTGTCTTCTTCAGTATATGGAGGCCACCTTGAAGTTTTATCTAATTACGTTTATCAATGACACTGGATTTTTCAATGAGGCACTCCCATGAGAAGTAGTAAGTCCATTAATGCATACATCTCTGTAACTAAGTTGAGATAAAGGCACAGATTTTGCATTGTAATGACAGTGAAAATGACAGTGAATGGGAGCCATAACAACTTTGAGTTTTCACAAGTGTACAACTTAAATGTAGAAATTCAGATATTGCTCAATCCTTCACTGTTGCAGTTCTTACAATAGAACTCAATTTGGCCCATCAAGTCGACACTGACCCTCCAAAGAGCATCCCACCCAGACCAACACACTATACCTGTAACCCTACAATTCCCATGGCTAATCTGCCTAACCTGCACATCCCTGAATGCTATGGGCAATCTGCCTAACCTGCACATCCCTGGATGCTATGGCTAATCTGCCTAACCTGCACATCCCTGGATGCTATGGGCAATCTGCCTAACCTGCACATCTTCACACTGTGAGGAAACTTGAGCACCCAGAGGAAACCCACACAGACGCAGGGAGAATGTGGTCGAGAGTGCGGTGCTACAAAAGCACAGCAGGTCAGGCCGCACCTGAGGAGCAGGAAAATTGATGTTTCGGGCAAAAACCCTTCACAGGGAGAATGTGCAAACTCTACACAGACAGTTGCCTGAGGGTGGAATCAAACCTGGGTCCCTGGTGCTGTGGGGCAGCAATGCTAACTACTGAGCCACCATGCCACCTTTATTTGTGATACTTCATCTTGTACCTTAATTGCAAAGTACTATCTCTTGGTGCAGGTAATTTGTAAAATTCTAAAAATGAATGACAATTGTTAATTGTTTCTCCCTGGTTTCTTGCTGGTGAGAATTATGTAATGCAGTTAGCTGCTAAGCCCATTTGATGACATCCCTATTGCTGAATGCCAGAGAGTCCTTATGGTTGGTGCTAGGGTAAAGCTGTGACAGGGAGGGTGAAAGTGATGAAGAACTCACTGGCTCATGTGGCCAGCTCTTTTCACGGCCAACAAAAAACATCATATTACCTTGCCACTGACCTCAAAATCTAAACCAACAGTTTCGTTCTTCCGCATGCAGACACTCATCCGACCTCAGTCTGGAGCCTATTTCTTCATGTGCTTTGCTGAATCTTCCCAAACTAAATGGGAAATTATCCAATTCCTGAAGTATTTCACTCAGCAGACTTGCCAGCATGTTATTCTATATGTTTGTAATTCTTCAGAAGTTAAGCTTGAAGTTCCATCTATCTTATGATTTCTTAATCGTGTTAGCATATTCTCTGGTTCCCTGCTTCTCACATTCTCTGCTTCTCTGGTGTTGCTCAAAGAACTTTTCAACTTCCACCTTATTAATTCCCTACATAATTGAAAACCATTCAATCAGGCCTTCAACCTTCTGGCTGAAATTAGAACAAGTTGAATTCCCTGACCTTCTCTTCATAGCTCTGTGATCTAAGTTCTGAAAGCACACTTCTTCAATGGCCCCTATTGTTACATGGTGTCACTTGCACTGGATATAATAATATGAATGAAATCTCATAAGTATTCTGTAGGTTATCAATATACTTGCTTGGATATGAACAGCATACACCCAGGAATGAGTTTATTTTGGGACTGGATATGGATGTTTTGGTTGAACAAATTCAAACAGACACCTACCGAGGTATCGAGGGCTATAATCCAATCTGGGAGTTCAGATGAAGTTTGCTATGCTCTGATGTGTGTCTGTTGTGCTTAATAGCATCATTGAACCTGCTAATTGGATTACAGGCTTGGAACATTCTCCCAGGTATCTGTCATTCCATTTTTTTATGTATGGAAATAAGCTCATGTTTTAAGCAACATCAAAGACACATTAATATTTAAGAATCCTGTTCATTTGACAAATGAATGGATAACAGCAAACTCCCTGTACAATTCTCCTCAATCTTACTTGCCAGAACCCTGACTAAACAATATCATTGACTCTTGTAAATAGGAAATTGCATATTATGCTCTTAATTTCTAATCTGAATGGGCTCCTCTGCTGTAATTGTTCTATGACACTGAGTTTAATCCCTCTTAATTGCTCTTGGGTCATGAACATTACTGGCAAGATCGGCATTTATTACCCATCCCTAATAGCCCTTAAGCACTAAGCTACCTCTTGAACCTTTGCAACTCATTCACATTGCTGTTAGGAAGGGATTTTTACAGTCAAGGAGCAGAGATGGTGTTTGTATTATGGATAGCTTGGAGGTGGCTTTGCAGACTGCAGTGTAGATTAGATTAGATTAGATTACTTACAGTGTGGAAACAGGTCCTTCGGCCCAACAAGTCCACACCGCCCCGCCGAAGTGCAACCCACCCATACCTCTACATTTACCCCTTACCTAACACTACGGGCAATTTAGCATGGCCAATTCACCTGACCTGCACATCTTTGGACTGTGGGAGGAAACCGGAGCACCCGGAGGAAACCCACGCAGACACGGGGAGAACGTGCAAACTCCACACAGTCAGTCGCCTGAGGCGGGAATTGAACCCTGGTCTCTGGCGCTGTGAGGCAGCAGTGCTAACCACTGTGCCACCGTGCCGCCCACTAGCTACACGTCTGTTGTGATTGTCTATTTAGACATTAGAAATTACTGTGTTGAAAGGTGCTGTCAAAGAGGTTTGATGAGTTTGTTAGCGTATTTCGTATGTGCTACAAACTTGTCATTCTGCATTGGTAGAGGAGGGACTGAATGTTCCAAGGTGGTGAATAGGGTTCCAATTAAGTGGGCTATTTGTGCTGGATGGCGTTGGATTTCTTGAGTGTTGTTGAAGCTGTACACATCTAGATAAATGGCAAGCATTCCATCGCATTCCTCACATGTCATATAGATAGGGACAGGCTTAGGAATGCCAGGAGGTGAGTTACTTGTCATATAATTCCCCACCTCTGACCTGCTCTTTAACCACAGTGTCTATATGGTTAGCCCATTAAGTTTCAGGTCAATAATAACTCCCAGGATGTTGATTGTGGGGAATGTTGATTAATGGCAGTTCATCACTAGCTGTTCAAGAGCAATTAGAGATAAACAACAAATGCTGGCTTTGCCAGTGACAACCACATCCCATGGAAGAAGGAAAGCAATTCTGTGATCGTAATATTATGTTCATATTGTTATGATCAGGTGAGGAAGAGTCAAATGAATTTGAATGTAACAGGGTTTTATTTGGAAATGATATACTTCCAAGTTCAGTGAGAGTTCAATCTGAACAATGTTCTTGAAATTTCGAAAAAGAATTTTATGAATTATATGGAGAAAGATATAAATAGAAAGCAGGAGACAACAGCTTTGCTTCACTTGGAGGTCGCCACTGATGATGTTACCTAGGCAGGTAATGAAACGTCTGGATATCAAACCTACAGCTCAGCGAGCAAACCTACACCCTAAATTATACCTAACCTGATCTGAGTAAAATAATAAAACAAATTTTATGGTTTTCACACACATGCACACTCAATATTTGCAATCACACAAATAGGTTATGGAGTTGGAGGGTAGATGGAGCAATTTAGAGTCCAGGAGAACTAAAGGGATATACCACTCTTGAAGGTTAGTGGCTTGGCTGGCTTCCAACTGAATGTGGTGATCCTGCTGCTTTTGGCATCAATATGATTCAAAGATGCAGCTGAACAATTTATCTGTTCTTCTGGAAATAGCAGCTCTTTCTATTTATAGTTTTTGAAATCCATGTAAACACTACCTGGATAGTCAAAATCAGCAGACAGAGTTAAATAATACATTGGTTGAAGAGAAAGTGAGGGATTGGGGATGGGTCATGTTCTCATGGCATCTCAGTTATTTGTTCCATTCTTCAGGGGAAACAGATGCTTCGAGGCACATAGGGCAAGTTGGCTTGTCACATTACTACTCCTCCCAACTGACCGCTGATACAAGTATGGTCATGGTTACTGTGTTCCAGTTGTCCTGGTTTACATTATGAGATTATGTATATGTTGTAGTCAGAATATTATTGTCCTAGTGATTATGTCTAATGGTTTGTCTCCATCCGAATACCTAGGTAATTATTCAGCAGTTTTGCTGATGTTATACACATTGTTCCCCATTCAAATGCCTTCTAGTCAATTTTTCTTGGTGTGGTAGTGCACGCAGGTTGTCTTCATCACAATTGTGTTAGAATATGGAAAGCAGAGTGATGCAAATGTGTAACTACCTTTGACTGTGATCCAAAGACATGGGAATATGACTTATCTCTATTATGAAAAGGGGTTTCCAATCAGTTAATGCAGAACTAATTTCAATAAGTATGGCTATGCATTGTTGAAAAATAATCAATGATAAAATGAATTGACTTTTACATCAAAAATGTTAATGGAACCTTTTAAGAAATACACCAAGTACAATGATATATTCTGTTCTATTTGAGTCATTATTATCTGTCATGCAATTTGAAGAATATACAAGAACAGTTTACTATCTGCAGGAGCAGTACTTTGCAATTTCTATTGTTCTCTTTCTGGATTTGACATATTATCAGTTTTAAATGGCTGTTGTGGAAATCAAGCAATTTCTGAAAATTCATAGGCAGATTGACAGAACTATTCTTGTAAGGCTATAGTCAAGACAATACACCCAATAATTTGTGATGATGTGCAACTCATGTTTAATCCCTTTGTCACCAAAACAATATTGTTGTTGTTCAGTACTCACAATGGTGGGTGCCAACAACCCACTATTATTGATCCAACATTTTTAGTTCTCATTTCTATCTCACAGAATCCACTCTACGGTTTTTGCCAACTTCTGGCAACAAGAAGAAAACAAGATGAATGAAAACAAGGGAAAAGTACTCTTTGATATAGCCAGTTCAAATATTATTATCGTTGCATACTGTAGCAACATGAAAAATAATTCCCAGTAGAATTAAGTCATTGTAGTTATTGCACAGGACAATTTAATGTTATTGTTTTGATTATGCTTGGTCCTCAAATAATGAGCAAACATTATCTGTTATGATGCTTTGGACAAAGCCAAATTGAGAATGTTGCTATTTCACACAAGAATCTTTGGGTGATGATCCACAGCTATTTACTTGGGTACATCATGTCATAAGATATTTTCTTATACAGCTTCTAGAATTGATGCCACATTTTTAGAGAACTCTCTTAATTACAAAATGTATTTTATAACATTTGTTTATAACGTTGTGGGCGGCATGGTGCTGCCTCATAGCGCCAGAGACCCGGGTTCAATTCCCGCCTCAGGCGACTAACTGTATAGAGCTTGCACGTTCTCCCCGTGTCTGCGTGGGTTTCCTCCGGGTGCTCCGGTTTCCTCCTACAGTCCAAAGATGTGCAGGTCAGGTGAATTGGCCATGCTAAATTGCCCGTAGTGTTAGGTAAGGGGTAAATGTAGGGGTATGGGTGGGTTGCGCTTCGGCGGGGCGGTGTGGACTTGTTGGGCCGAAGGGCCTGTTTCCACACTGTAAGTAATCTAACCTAATCTAATCCATTCTAATCTTTAAAATGTGTCAGTTTGATGTGCAGGCATCAGGAATGATGCAACAAGAGATCTCAAATGCAATACAAACTGGAAGAATCTAATTTCATTTGTGCATTGCCACGGCAGAATCTGCTCGATTGATGCAATTGGAATGGATGAAACTTAGCTTATGTTGATGGTAAACTTTGATGGAATATTCTCTTTCAATAATGATTGGGTTCAAACTTAAATAGCAGCCTAGGACCTGAGGCCAAAGAAACATTTTGAATTACATTGGAATTTCAAGGCGTTTTAAGAACTCCAGCAATAGCAGTTTAGTTTTAAAAATGTATATTTGATCATGTGATTACAATGTCCTACATTTTGTCAAACATTTAAATTAAAAAATGAAAAAGTCTGAATTCTTTTCACATTTGAAAAAGAACATGTTACAACTCTCACTTTTTGGAAATGTCAGGAAAAAGATACTCAATTGAATAAAATTCAAGACATCATTTTTATTTTGAAACATTTCTTGACAACAATTCAATGACAGCCTTTGATTTCAAAGCCTCTATTGGCAAAGCTAAAATTAAATACAATAGGATTTCTTAAAATTTGAGTACGCACAGAATTCTCATGATCCATTCAAATATCTGCAAGTGACTTTCTTCAAAGAATGGAATTAAATACCATCAAATATATAATCAAGCACGTATGAGGACTATAAGGAGATTGGAATTAGTGTTCTTTGAAGAATGAAGGGTATGACACTTGATTTAATTCCAAGGACACATGATTTTCAAAGGAGGTTCTTCTGATAAGGGCAGCCCATGAGTTGTGAGTGTTTAACAAGAAATATATTGCACTGACAATAATTAATGTCTCCCATTTATATCCAGGTCTTCATAAACACAGAATTTAGACAACTTGCTGCTGCAATCTAATTTGAAATTCATTTTGTGATGATAGGATTTGCATGGTTAATTGGAGTAATTTTAATTTCCTCTGATTGTGGCGCTTTGTGCTGCAGGGAGTAAGTCATACCATAAGCAAATTGGGCTGATTTACTGCAATTAAACTGATGCATTTTAATATTGCTGGATTTTGTAGCATTTTATCAATGTCAAGCTCAGTTTCATTCTCAATATAAATTGTCTATAACTTAGCCGGGGTTTTTCATAACCTAACATACTTAATGCTCATATGTTTAATAACAGAACTGTTTACATTCTTCTGTTTCTTTTGTTTGGAATAGAGACATCAGAGTTTGTCCTGTGGGATTTCTGCCTCTCTTAGCCGCTTACTTTGGGGATTTGGAATTATCTGTGAGTTGGTTGCTGTACAAAAACGACATGGATGTTCCTCTTATCTGAACTTGCAATGACACAGCTTTGCAAGGATTTTGCTCTCACTGTTCTTTGCGAACAGGATGCAATTTAAAAGTTAGTGAATTGGGATGGGTTGAATTGCTATATTTTATTGCATAGCTAGGCATAATTATGTTATGCAAGTAGCAGTATATTGCTATATTTTGTGGCATAAGTTGTGGAAGATTTATAATTTGGGAATGCACAGCTTGAATAAATCCTGCCAGTCTTTGTTACAAGCAACATAAAATCAGTTAAGCGTTACTACCAGTGTATTACTCTATTAATTGTGTTCATGTTGCAATAAAATTGGAGTATAATAAAATACAACTGTGAGTATTGGGACAAAGGTCCATTGTTACGTAATAAGTCTTAGAAACAGTGGGTGATATGCTTTTGCATGTTTGATATTTTTGAACGAATCCAGTGCCGATGTTTCGATGTATATATGACAATCATTAGCTGACTGGTCAAGCACCGATGTGTACAATGTAATTCAGTGTTGCACCAGGGGCATTACATTTGCAAGATCCACAATGACACCACAAAATTGAAAGCTTGCAATCTGCACCAATTGCATTGAAATGATTCTGGGAGAGGGGAATGTTTTTGTTTCTGAAGCACAGCTTTGTGTGACAGCTGTTAAACAAATGCTCATCAGTTTGCCTGGTTTCTGAATTACATGAGTTGCTAATTGGCAGTTAAAGTGGGAGCACCAGTCCTGTGTGTGTGGAGCTTTTTTTTTAAACAAACAAGTCCTCAGCAAAAAATAGTCTGCTGAAATTCTATCGTGCTAGGTGTCAGAGCAATTTTGCATTTCAATAGGTGTTACATCTGTCGCAGTGGGATGTTTTTTACTCTAAATAAAATTATAAAGAATAGACAATGATTACACTAAACTGCATCTCCGGTCTTTCCACTGTTTCTCAGTGCCAACCCTTTGTAGCAAAAGCATCTTTTGCGTAAAGTATCTGTACAAGTAAATGGCATAGTATAAATGTCATGAAACCATATTGAAGATGGTTTTCCGGTGTTACTGGACTCAACAGTACAAGATTCCATATTTGTGTAAAAGACGCCATCTATGTAGTATTGGCGGGTAAACATGGGGGATATTAACTTTAACAATCTGACTGCTCGTTCTTTTAACATTCTCATCTTTTTGAAACCAATTTTCAGCAGGAAGGTAACTTTGTTTTTAAGTGGAATTGCTCATTTGTCCAGATTATAATTCACTTTCTAAATACAGTCTTTCTAACATGACCGCTCCAATTAAAATGGGCGGATTTGAATGGTGTTGACAGTTGTTAGTCCAGGTGAATGCAACAGATAATGTGCACACCATAAAGCACAGATAATTTCCACAATGGTCACACAGACAGAGATGGTGCCTCTTCAGATTTCCCATAGAGTTGGATAGTGTTAAAGAGGTTTAATCCAGAGCTGATTGTTTGCAAAGTGAATCATTATTTGAATTAACTAGCAAATCCATCCAAACCAGAACTTACTCTCTTGCTGCTTGTTGTTCAGCAACAGGTGAGCACACATGAGTGATGACTGGAAGTGAGAGGGTTATGATCACTTATACCGCATGTTGAACAATTGCCCTGCAAAGATGACATCATTTAAACACTGTCAGGACCTCCATTATTGAGACTAATAACAGTGAGGAAAAGTTGGGTCATTCTTCATCTACTGATATAACATTCCACTGGTTATAAAATTCAATAACTCAGAACGTTGACAAGCCATTTATTACAGGAAATTAGATGAAAAATAACTTTCTTTAGAGAGGAACTTATGTGTCACGACCTCAGTCTCCCAACTTTATGTATAGCTGTCCAATTGTGCACCTAGTGACTATGAAGTATGAGTATAACTTGACTAAAATGGCAACTGGACGAACAGAACATCCTGAGAATTTAAATCTTCTTCCGCCTGCTGAAGAGATATTGAATCACCAGGGAGCAACACCAACAGAGGTTCTTGTAGCAGGACTTTTGATTAAATCATTGTGTAGTAACAGCTCTGGAAAGACAAATGTATTTGCTGACAGATGAGTCATGTTTTACTAGCAAGAGGCAGCCACAATGTACATCCACACTACAGGTTGCATTTCATAACCTTCCCCATATTACAACACAAGGGCGAGTCTGATGCTGGGAATGCATTTAACAGGCATTGAGGATGTGGGTTGGAGGACCTTGCTGCCTTACCATTTCCATCCATTGAAATCTGAGGCAGCTTTCCACCTGAATCTGAATTGACGCCCTTAAGGTAAGGACCACGTTCCATCACTACCAGAAGCTGTAGTTATCACCATCCAGGGAGCCCAAAAACAAACCCTGTTGAATTATAGATTGACAGGGTGATGGAGGGATCCCATTGTACGGCACTTGGTGTCTGAGTGAGGCACCCTATATTGAGGAAGAAGGGAGGCTGCTGAGAGTGTTGCTCCCTGCCCTTTCTTCCAACCTTGTGATCTCCTCCCAGTTAATTGTAGGCCTGCAGTTTGATGTATTAACGCACACAGCCATTGGTCCTACTGGGACTAATGGATAATAGATAACTGCTATGCTGGGTTGGTTGGCACATTTTGGAGACTGAATTTACACCCACTGTTTCTAAATTCCCAAAAGTTCCTAATGCTCACCACATAGTCCAAAGATGTGCAGGTTAGGTGGATTGGCCATGCCAAATTGCCCATAGTTTCTAGGGATGTGCAGGTTAGGTGGTTTAACCATGAGAAATGCAGGGTTACAGGGTTGGGTTTGGGAGAGATGTTCCTTGCATGGTAAATGGGCTGAATGGCTTGCTTCCACACTGTAGGCATTCGATGATACTATGACGTAGAGCCCAACAGACACTTAATTCTCACGGGTTTCTCCCAACAGGGGTGAGGTGGGGCTCCCACTAGTTCTCCTGTCAATGAGTAAACAGCTTCTCTGTCACCAATGCTAAATTCTGCCCTATGTCTTTTAACATTTATATTTGTTATGGCAATCCTCCACAGTGATTTGAACTTGAACCTGGATCTTTTGGTTCAGAGCTAGGTACACTATTGCTGCACAATACGAACTCGGTTATTTAATTTTCATAGAACCACATCATTACGGTGATGAGGCAGGGAAGAAATTGTGTTTAAATTTCATCATTGGCGTTTAAACACCTAAGCAATGAACAATTAATAGTAACTGTATGTCAATGTATCTTAATCTGGTTTAACACTTGGATACATTCACAAAGTACAATTAAATGTATTTTAAGACTCCATTAATGATCCTATACCAAAGTGTCACAACGTTATGCACCAGTGTTTGCATTATCACTGACAAGGTCGAGTTTGATTGAGTGGCTTGACCTTAAGTGTTAATAATCACATAATATGCAATTTTAGGGAACATTTTAGTGCCGCTTATGGCACTGTGGCACGGTCTGGATGACTGAGCCAAGAGACCCAAGGTTTAAATCACCTGCTCTAAAAGTGTGTAATGACATCTCCCTAAACAGGTTGATTAGAAAGTTGATTTGAATATGCCATTCCAAATGGCTACAGTCCTTCAGCAATTCTCCACCACAAAATATATCCCAACACAGTGTACACAGCAGTTTCGACATTGGCAAGAAATACTACCATTGAGGGGAATAAAAGGAAATGTAGATACAATGGAAGATTTCCATGGAACTGAGAATAAAATGATTGAAGAGAAAGGTTAAAGAATGGCGTCTTGCCTTGTCTTTCACTATCTGCAACAGGACAATATGTGAACAATAATTGCTGTTGGAGAAGATTGTTATACAATCTGTGTTCAGTTTGGGACTTAGGTTTGACACAGCTATCCGACTCATATTGTCCTCATTCCTGTTTATATAAAATATTTCTCCCAGTTCCTTTTAAATTTTATCTCCAGTTCTCTTTGTTCCAGGCTACTTACACCATGGATCTACCCTTCACTGTGCCTCTGACAGCCTGGGTGTTATATGTTCCTTTGGAAAGAACACCTGCTGTAGGACAAGACAGCTCTGTGCCACTTTGCCCTCCCTCAACAAAGCAGCCGAGCTGGGTAATGAAACTCATCAAATGTGTAACTGGTGGATTAGAGAGTCAGACGTTAGGGATTCAGATCTACAACCACAGGATTGTGCAGTGAATATCTTAACCTTTAGAAAGATGCCATTTTCTGGTATCATGAACTGGAAACTGATGGCAGCTTTCACAACATTCTCTGCTGTAATCTTGATGGCTCCCTGCTCCTCCTGTATCTCGCATTACTGACTGTCATTTGTATTTTCATTCTACAATGTTTTCTGTCCTTGTCATTTATTTTCTCCAGAGTGTTGTGCAGTATTCTTTGGACATCAGATTTTCATATAACAATGCACCAAATACATTTTAAATTTTAATCTGCTTGACCGATTCAAAATATATCCTGTGACACACGAAGAATATGCAATTTTTAAAAGAATGCAGCTCTTCTAGTTTTATCACCATTTCACCACATTTAACCTCTGGTTTCCTCAGGAAATGGGATATTCTACATTGCAGATTCAAAACCGAGGTCTGTGTAGGCACTTTTCTCCTGGATGGCGGTACAAATTCCCTTCCAACTGCGAGCCCTCAATCAGACATCTTGTCAGTAAGACCTCCATCAGCCAAGGCTAGCATGACAATTATTTTGGCAGATTATTCTTCCAATGGGGAGGGAATCATTGGGAAGTATGATCTTGTCCTCAACAAAATCCACATCTATCACATTTCAGGCAGCAACTATAAAAAACATGATCAGTGAAATAACTCCACAAAGGCTAGTGTCCTGTCACCAAGTGACGCTTTATTTATATATGTGCATAATACATGCCACTGACACAGTGAGCTCATCGAGAGAACAGAACCCCTGGCACTCTTGTTTATATCTGTCAGCCAGGGTTCCCTGATCGGACCAGATTAACTGCCCCAATCGGGGAATTTATAATCTATGGAGATCCACTTGGCTAACCTCATTCCAATCACTACAGTCAAGAGCAGAAACCTTGGCTTACTTCTCCTGCCCTTCACAGCCTAGAGGTGAAGCGATTGATCCCACAGGGATGCCAATAGGGTCCCAAGTTCTGGATATGCGTGTGATTGAGGAGAATGACTTCAGGCTTTGTATGTTTCAGTTACATATTGTGCAATACATTCAAATAAATCAACAGTAGAACTTGAAATATATTAAAATGCTGCAGGTCATACATTGGTTTGGTCACTGCTTCACCATTCCTTTCATTGACATGGAAGGGGAAAGATATAAAAGAGACCTAAGGGGCAACAGTTTCATGCAGAGGGTGGTACGTGTATGGAATAAGCTGCCAGACGAAGTGGTGGAGGCTAGTGCAATTGCAACTTTTAAAAGGCATCTGGGTGGGTATATGAATAGGAAGGGTTTGGAGGGATATAGGCCGGGTGCTGGCAGATGGGACTAGATTGGGTTTGGATATCTGGTCGGCATGGACGGGTTGGACCGAAGGGTCTGTTTCCATGCTGTACATCTCTATGACTACCTCAGTGACATCATGCCCAAGTGCGGACAGAGACAGAAAATATTTAACTTGTAGCCGGAACATTTAAACTTGAACAGCTATGAACTTCTCAAATGCTTGTTCCCTATTTGTAAAAAAGTTGATAAACATATGCCTGAGCAAACAGCCAACATTTTTCTGTCAGTACCCAATCAAAGGAAATCTGCTTACTTGCTGATCAAAATTGTAAACTGCACTAAAATTAGAAACCTTAACTGGGATCTGTCCATAGGCGAAAGTGAGGACTGCAGATGCTGGAGATTAGAGTCGAGAGTGTAGTGTTGGAAAAGCACAGCAGGCCAGGCAACATCTGAGAATCAGTGTTTCAGGCAAAAGCCCTTCATCATGAATTGGATCTGTCCATAGCCAAGTTCTGCTTTTATGCCTCTGGTTTTTCCAAAGTTCTAATGACTCATCTGTATAGTATTATTTTCATGTCATTGCTTCACACACTATAGTCATGATTCACCACTTTACACAGAGTTCTTTTCCGTTGCTTGACTTGCATTTCACCTGTTACAGTCCCAACAGAAACTGCCCACTGAAGTGAAAAGTGATACTGAATGGACCATCATCGGCAATGCATTTGATTAGTACTATTCCCAATCATTTTCAACTTGTCTTTATCTCCTTGTTCAAAGTGTTATAAGGCTTGGAAATCTCAAGCACAACTGAATTCCTCACAGCTACAATTGTAAGTTCTCTGTTATGTTCTGTGGAGTTAAACACATAAAAGCCTATTGTTACAGTCATCAGACAGGCACTGGCAATGTAGGCTTACACTGAGGTTGGATTCATAGTTGTAGCAGGTGATGGATTTCAGTGAGGACGAATTTACTGGATGTCACACACACTTTTCCTCACTGATATCGAGACATGAGAATTGCTTGTTGAACACCCAAAAAGATATAAGTTGCTAAGGAACACCCTTCTCCTCTTCCTCCGGTCTCTATCTGCAGCCTGTTGTGTTCTGTGTGACCTCTTTTCATTTTGCCATTCATGCTGTATTCCAAGGAGAATGCCCAATTCTAGTGCTGCACCCATTTCTGGGAGCAACTGAATATGCTGAAGCCTCAAAGTCTTGGTTAATAAAGAGATCAAGGGTTATGCGAAGAACACAGGAGAATGGGATTGAGAAGCATATCGGCCATGATAGAATGGTGGAGCAGAGTCCATGGGCAGAATGGCCTAATTCTGCTCCTATATCTTAAGGTCTTAATAGCTTCTTCACTAAACAAAACATTCCCTGTGGACGTTTGCAATTTGAAGCAACTGTGGAAAGCACCAAATATGTGTAGAATGATAACAACCATCTTAAAAAGAAATCAATCATTAACTAACCTGCAAGTAGTTGATATGCCCTTTAAATAGCAATGATGGTAGTCCTTGCTGCTGCATGTTCAGCTGTGGAAGGTGAAAAGAGGGCATGGCCTGGAACGTAGAGCTTCAAAATAGAAGCATTGGTTGACATCATGATCTGCTTGGTCTGCACACATTTGCATGCATATGTGCTAACACTTTCACCAAGGTGACGTTTAGTCACAGTACAATTGTGCATGCTTGGTCCCCAAATGCCAACTAGTGCCCACTAAAATGGCATTGCCAAGGCCAATTTCACACCAGAATTTTGAATTTCTCCGTTGCTGAGTCAGCTGTATTTACAGCCAATGCTTGGGGCCTCTACTAATTAACATCATTCCCATCCATTGTAAAATTAGTTTGATTATAAATCTTTAAAAAGAAAAATAAACACAAATTATATTAATATAACATGCTGTGGAGGTAGTATCTCAAATTCTTTGGCTATCAAGCTATAGATCAGATACTTACAAATCTCCAATCATTAAAAAAAAATGCACATTACAGATTAATTTACTGAATGCCCCTCAAGATAAATAATTGATTTTAACAACCCAACTACCGACCTAAACCTCCCTTCTCATTGATCTGCAATGTCAGAGCTAACCACTTACAAATCCTATCCCTCTTTGCCTCTCCTTGTTGCCAATGTTTCAGACAGTTTTTATATGTAATTGCAGAGCGGTCAACTGCTCCAAAATCTGGGACTGCACTCTTGCTGAAAACTGCAAAAAAGTATTTTTCAAAGGCAAAAGCTTAGTCATCCAGCATTAAAGGAAGGTTCTGCAGCTCTCAAAGCAAAGTGGGACATTTGTCCAAAAGCAGAGCTAGCTTAGAAAGAATTGCACAAATCGGTACTAAAAGAATTTTCAACTTTCTTATTCCAGAATATTTTTAATCTGTGTTCAAGTGTGAGTGAGACCAAACAGAGGTGATTACTGGGTTTGTAAAACGAGAACAGAATGAAACAAGTGTGACTGTTAGATGCCTGAAATAACAGAACAAAAAATGCTAGGAATGTAACCTATTCAGGTTACATTTATTCAGCATCTGAAAAGGAAGGAGAGACTCATGTTTCTGTTTTATTTTACAATGCTAGACTTCTTGCCTTGGATTGCCCTTCACAGCATTCATTATATCTGAACCTGGCCCGTGCAATAGGATTAGGCAGCTATATAAATCATTGCTATAAATTTATACAACTGGATATGCAACAGCTCCAGTCTGTTACACTATATTTGTAAGTTTTAGAATATGTTGCCTGAGTATTAATGACCTCCTAACAGATAGGCCTCAAGCTTGAGTTTTGTAGCACTGGTCTTGGTCTAAGGATGTCTTGAGAGACTAGAAATGGTGGTCGATCTGTTTTCTGCCACATTAACATCAGCATCATTGGAAGGAGGCTTGTAAAAGTCGGCCATGTTTATGCAAAAGTCATGCATTGTATGTAATTTATGATGTCTGATAGGATGAGCCATTCATTTGCCTCAGGACCTAAGTTGACATAAGTAGGGAGGATGTGTTGGGTAGGCTAGAGGTTATTAAGGTGGACAAATCCCCAGGACCAGATGGATCTATCCCAGGTTGCTGAGGGAGACGAGAGAGGAAATAGCTGGGGCCCTGACAGATATCTTTGTAGCATCCTTAAACACAGGTGAGGTGCCGGAGGACTGGAGGGTTGCTCATGTTGTCCCCTGTACAAAAAGGGTGGTAGGGATATTCCGGGTAACTACAGACCAGTAAGCCTGATGTTGGTGATGGGAAAGTTGCTGGAGAGGGTACTGAGGGATAGGATCTATTTATATTTAGAAAAGAATGGGCTTATCAGTGATAGGCAACATGGTTTTGTGTGGGGGAGATCGTGCCTTACCAACTTAATAGAGTTCTTTGAGGAAGTGACCAAGTTGACTGATGAAAGAAGGGCTGTTGATGTCATATACATGGACTTTAGTAAGGTGTTTGATAAGGTTCCCCATTGTCGACTAATGGAGAAAGTGAAGTCACATGGTGTGCAGGGTGTTCAAGTTAGGTGGATAAAGAACTGGTTGAGCAACAGGAAACAGAGAGTAGTAGTTGAAGGGAGTTTCTCGAAATGGAGAAAGGTGACCAGTGGTGTTCCACAGGGATCAGTGTTGGGGCCACTGTTGTTTGTGATATACATAAATGATCTGGAAGAGGGCACTGTTGGTATGATCAGCAAGTTTGCAGATGACACGAGGATTGGTGGAATAGCAGAAAGCATAAGCGACTGTCAGAGAATACAGGAGGATACAGATAGACTGGAGAGTTGGGCAGAAAAGTGGCAGATGGATTTCAATCCGGACCAATGTGAGGTGATGCATTTAGGCAAGTCTAATTCTCGAGCGAATTATACAATGAACGGAAGAGCCTTGGGAAAAGTTGATGGGCAGAGAGATCTGGGAGTGCAGGTCCATTGTACCCTGAAGGTTGCTGCACAGGTGGATAGAGTGGTCAAGAAGGCATATAGTATGCTTGCCTTCATTAGACGGGGTATTGAGTATAAGAGCTGGCAAGTCATGATAAAATTGTACAAGACATTGGTTCGGCCGCATTTAGAATACTGTGTACAGTTCTGGGAGCCACATTATCAAAAGGGTGTGGACGCTTTGGAGAGGTTGCAGAGAAGGTTTACGAGGATGTTGCCTGGTATGGAAGGCGCTAGCTATGAAGGGAAGTTGAGTAGGTTAGGTTTGTTTTCATTAGAAAAAAAGGAGATTGAGGGGGGACCTGATTGAGGTTTACAAAATCATGAAGAATATAGACAGCGTGGATAGAGACAAGCTTTTTCCCAGGGTGAAGGATTCAATAATGAGAGGTCACGGTTTCAAGGTGAGAGGTGGAAAGTTCAAGGGGGATACACGCTGTAAGTACTTCACACAGAGGGTGGTGGGTGTCTGGAATGCGTTGCCAGCAGAGGTGGTAGAGGCAGACACGGTAGGTTCACTTAAGATGAGTCTGGACAGATGCATGAGTAGGTGGGGAGCAGAGGGATACAGATGCTTAGGAATTGGGCGACAGGTTTAGACAGTACATTTGGATTGGCTCAGTCTTGGAGGGCCGAAGGGCCTGTTCCTGGGCTGTAAATTTACTTTGTTCTTTGACCTTCAATTTCAAAACTCAAAGTTTTGTAGCAAATTTATCGAACAATGCATTTAGTAATATATACGCTTGGAAGCATGTTTCCCCACCATTTTAGTAAACTACTTTGCTCCCATACTGGGCCTGCTACAGTGTTCCAATGAAGTTCAATGCTAGCTGAACTCCTTTTCCAATCAGGCACTTCAAGCACTCTTGGACTCATTTATCTTCTTTTGTGCCATGTATGACTGTAAACTTTATGCTGATTCCTATTGACACCAATTTTGCTCAGGCTCCTTGATGCCATGTTTAGTCAAGGGCAGTCATTCTCACATCAACTCTGCAATTCAGTTCTTTTGTCCCTGTTAAACTAGGGCTATAATGTGGTCAAGAGCCGAGTTACTAAGCTGAACATTACTGACCAAGTTATTGCTAAGCCAGTATTCCTTGATAGCATTGTTGACGAGACCTTCTATCACTATTGAGATAGACTGATGGAATGACAATTGACTGTGTTGGATTTGTCCTGCAGTTTGTATGTGGGATATATCTGGGCATTTTGTTTTACATTGTTAGGTACTTGCTGGTGTTGTAGCAGAAGCAGTTTGGCTAGTGAGAAACCGGGTTCTGCAACATAAGTCTTGAGTACTCATGCTGGAATGTCGTCAGGGCCCACAGTATTCAGTGTCTCCAGCTGTGAATCATTTGTGAATCAGATTGACTGGAATCTGTGACACTGGAGATCTCTGGGGAGGCTGAAATGGATTACCCATTCGGCACTTCTGGCTAAAGATTGCTGTGAATGCTTCAGCCTTATCTTTTGCACTGATGTGGTGGGCTCCCCCATCATTGAAGATTTGGATATTTGTGGAGCCTCCTCCTCCAGTGAGTTGTTTAATTGTCCATTCATGAGTGTTTTTGGCAGATTGCAGAACTTAGATCTGATCTATTAGTTGTAGAATCTTAGCTCTATTTATCACTTGTTGCTGTTTGGTCTGCAAGTTGTCCTGTTTTGTAGCTTTATCAGCTTGGCACCTCATTTTTAGATAGGCCTGGTGCTGCTCCTGGCAGGCCCTCCTGAGTTCTTCATTGAACTGGTGTTGACCCTCTGGCCCATGGTATGGTAGGGTTGGAGAGATGCTGTGCTATGAGGTTGCAGATTGGATTGGAGATTCTGTTGCTGCTAATGACCTACAGTATCACATGGATGCTCAGTCTTGAATTGCTAAATCTGTTGGAAGCCTGTTCCTTTCAATGCATGTGATTGCCATACAACACTTTGAACTTCATTTCCAAAGGACTGTGTGGTAGACTGATACTGTGATGGAGAGAATGTTTTTGCAGCTGGTAGATTGCTGAGGTTGAGGCTACACATGTATTTTCCTCTTGCTGCCTTCTTCACCACCTGCCGCAGACCCAGTTGCCAATCTATTCTTGATAGTGGACAGTGAAGTGCCCCATCTTCAGGAATTCCACAAAGTGCTATTCAACAAGAAAGGAGTATTCAGCCAAGAAAGGCTGGGTAGAAGAGGTTACGTGGTAATCAGCAGAAGGTTTCCTTGCCCATGTTTGACCTGATGCCATGAGACTTCATGATGTTCAGAGTCAATGTTGAGGACTCCCAGGGCAACTGCCTCTAGACTAAATACTGTTGTGCTGCCATCTCTGCTGGGTCTGTTTTGTGATGGGACACAGCATACCAGGGATGGTGATGGTGTTTCTGGGAAATTGCAAAGTATGATCCCATGAGCGTGACTATGTCAGGCTGTTGCTTGACTAGTTGACTTGAGACAGCTGGACAACTCTCCCAGTTTTGATACTAGATTCCAGTAAAGAGGGTTTTGCAGGGTTGATAGGACTATATTTGCTGTTGTCAATTTCAGTCCTTTCTTTAGGCATTATAATTAGGCATTTGGCATTATGGGCAGCACGGTGGCTCAGTGGTAAGCACTGTTGCCTCATAGCACCAGGGACCTGGGTTCTATTCCAGCCTCAGGCTGGGTTTCCTCTGGGTGATCTAGTTTCCTCCCACAATCCAAAGATGTGCAGGTTAAGTGAATTGGCCATGTGAAATTGCCCCATAGTGTTCAGGGATTATGAAGGTTAGGTGCAATAATCAGAGGTAAATATAGAGAATGGATTTGGATGGGTTACTCTTCAGAGGGTCAGGGTGGACTTATTGGCTGAAGGGCCTGTTTCCACACTGTAGGGATTCTATGGAGTGCTTGTGACAACTGCATGATTTGCTGAGCCATTTCGAGGGCAATGAAAAGTCAACCACTTTGCTGTGGGTCTAGAAGCATATGTAAGATAGGCCTGGTAAGGGTGGCAATTTTCTTCTTCAAAAGACATTTGAGTTGATGAGTTTTTTACAACAATTGATAATAATTTCTTGGTCACCATTCGACTTTTAATTCTAGAATTTTACTGACATTAAATTCCATCATCTATCATGGTGGGATTTGAATGCAGGTTCACAAAACCTTGGATTTGCATTGACCTCTGGATTGGGGTGATTGATGGGTCAGCGGTTAGTACTGCTACCTCACAGTACCAGAGATCTGGGTTCAATTCCAATCTTGGGTGGCTATCTAAGTGGAGTGTACACATTCTGCACATGTCTGTGTGGGTTTTCTCCCACACTCCAAAGATGTGCACATTAGGTGGATTGGCCATGGGAAATGCAGGGTTATAGGGAAGGGGGCTGGGTGGGATGCTCTTCAGAGGGTTTGTGCAGACTCAATGGGTTCAATGGCCTCTTCCACACTGTAGGGATTCTACGATTACTAGTCTAGCAACAATACAGACAGGCCATTGCCTCCCCTCTAAAGACCTTATTCCCAATTTTTGTTACATCTGCCCACCCTCTTCCAGCTGTGCTTAGTTCATGCCCTGTCAGCTTTTCTCTCAATTTTCTCCTTAATACACCTTCTTTTACACCCATTTTACAACTATGTCTCTTGTTTCCCTCCATTCCATTTGTCTTCTTCTCTGGTCTCCCTCAAAACATATTTCATGTTCCTCTTCCCTCTCTGTCAACAACATTAAAAACACCATTTTCCTGTCCATGATAATTCTGAAGAAGTCGTATTCGAGTCAACATTAACCCTGTGTCTCTTTCCAGAGATGCTGCCAGACTTGCTGAGTTTCTCCAGCAATTTCTATTCTTATTTCCGATTTCCAGCATCTGTAGTGATTTGCTTTAATCAAAAACATGGAGGCTGGTGGAGTAGCAGTGATAAGGACACAAGAATTCCCCAGAAGAAAACAAAGTACACAAAACCAGAAGTGTTCTGAAGAAGGGTCACTGGAACCAAAACGTTAATTCTGCTTTCTGTCCCTGGATATTGCCAGACCTGCTAAGTTTCTCTGGCAATTTCTCTTATTGTTTCATATTTCCAGCATCTGCAGTTCTTTGCTTTAGTTCAAAAAAAAGGAATACTTGTGAATTATTTTTTATTCATTCACAGGATGTGGGCATTGCTGGCTAGGCCAACACTTACTTAAGAGTCAGCCACATTGCTGTGATTTAGAGTCAGATATAAGCCAGACCAGGTAAGGATCTCAGTTTCCTTCCCTTAACAACATTAGTGAACCAGATGGGCTTTTCTGACAATCGATTCATGTCATCTTAATTGCAGCTTTTTATTGAATTCAAATTCCACCATTTATCATAGTAGGATTCAAACCTGAGTTTCCTGAACATTACCTGGGTCTCTGGATTAACAGTCCAGTGATAATACCAGTAGGCCATTGCCTCCCTTCTGACATATACTGGCCCAAGTCATCTTGCATATATCCAAGTGAAGTTCCAGAAGCACCTCACCTTTACTCTGCAAGATGCCACACCCTCACAAATATTGGCTGTGCAAGGAACCCTGATGTTGTAACTCAGGACTATAAATCATGGTTTCCTAAGTTGCCTTCTTATCCCGTACATAAAAAGAATGCTGAATCCATATGGAAGTAGAAATTGATTCAGATAATTGCACAAAACTGGCGATATTGAATAAGCCACTGATGAAACTCAGAGCCTGATATTCCATTCCACAGATAGAATTTACTGGCAGTCAATCAAGTACTACCCATTTTGTGCCACCACAGGAGACAATTTCTCATTGTGTTTAACCACCTGAGCTCACTGACATATTTTTGTCATCTTTTATCATCAATGGAAATAATTCTTGAGATCGTGGAGCTAATTATGTTGTTTTATCCAAACCAGTTAATTTTCAACTGTGCAAATAAATTAAAAATTAATTTCATGCTAACAAATTCCAATTTAAATTGATGTATGGTGTTTGTTAACAAAGTCTCAACTATATAATAACAAAATATTATGGATGCTGAAAATTTGAAATAAGAACAAAACAAGCTTGAAAAGCTCAGTAGGTCAGGCTGCATCAGTGGAGAGAAACTGAATTCATGTTTCAGATCGATGACAATCTGCTAAAATGTCTTCGACTTGAAACATGAATTGTGTTTCTCTCCACAGATTCCAGAGTATACAAGTAAATTTTGTTAGAAGTAATTATCTGCGGTTCACAGGACATTTTTTTCCGATTCAGGACAAACAAGCTACTTCATTTAACACTTTTATGTCCATCCAAAATATTTGGCATTTTCACATGTTTGATAATCATTAAATGGAAATTTTATTTTATCTCTGGGCACTAACTAATTTGATATTAATAATTATTGGTATGTTTTCAGACATTAGCTCTGCTGCCACAATATCTTTCCTGGTGTCTTGGGTAGAGTCACTACCACTTATCTTTCTTACTGGTTTTAGTTGAAGTTACTGAAACCAAGGATATCCACATGACGCCTCCAGCAGAAGTGAGGACTTGATAAACAGAATAGGTATATTACACAGTATTTAATAGCTGGTTATATTACATCAGAATTACATAAGTGTTTGTAAGACCCGAGGCTATACTTAAGAGTAAGCATACATTATGCCTAGTTATATGGACTTAGCACTTAACTGGAACCAAACAAGAACATTAGTTAGCTCCTTCCAGAAGCAATCCTTAATATCCTGTTGGTTGGAGCTTATCTTATGATGTTGCTTAACCCTTTCAGGTACCAATGTCTTAAACAGCTGTAATAAACATTTGAATCTCTCCTCTTCTTTAAAGGTTTATTTTTTTCTGATATTTTGTTGGGAATGTGGCTTATTATTCTCTCTCATATTTCAAAACACTTTTTCCTTATTAATGGTTTGTGTTTATCTGGGTTTTAGCTCCTTCTTTATAACAATGATTCCTGTGGCTCTTTAGCACTTTTTCCAAACTCAGTTCTGATTATTCTTACTTTACTTAGGGCTGCCTCTCCCTTAGCATTTGACAGGAGTAAACAGTTTTATTTCACCTATTCTGAGCTGTACTGACTTTATATTCTGGAATCGCTCCATGCTTTACTGTTTATATTGATGGTAACTTTGATTATCTCCATGTTGTACCTTTTATATCCATTATTAAAATAAGCAGGTGAAACTAGTCTTTGACATTAATGCAAGAAATACTTTCACTTAATCCTCAACACAAGGTGTACAGTTCAGGACGGCCTAAGATCCTTATCTTGCCACCAATGGTAGTCAACTCATGGCAGTCAGTGGACTCATTCGGAGGGTGAGGAGTATTTGAGAGAAATTAACAAATGAGTTACAACCACTCTGCATTCTGACCCAAGTTGAACTACACCTGTATAAAATGGTAAAAAGCCACTTGACCCATTATATCAGTTCTAGATCTTGAAAGCCGTTATCCACTGAGTTTTATTACCAGCTTGTTTCCCATATTCTTTCACATTTTGATTTCTCAAACACTTTACCACTTCCTTTTTAATACTGACCATGAGGTTTGCTTCCACTATTGTTTTTTTTGTTAAACGACTCCATGTCTGATCTATGGTCTGCACAAAATCAAAATCTCACAGCATGCCTCTTTTAATCTTGGAGTGAATTTAAGCCCTCCAGTTCTATTTCACTGGCCTGTGAAAATAATTTCTTCCTATTCATTCTATCCAAATGTTCTCAGGTTTAAACATGTACCATCTGGGAGAACAGCAGCAGTAGCTAAATTACAGCACAGCCTCTAACAACAAGTATAAAAATAACACTTTATTTTCCCTCCTGAAGAAATGATTAAATTTGATTTAAATTGTACTGAACTTCAGAAACTGGCTGATGATTTTTGCAGAGGCTATCTTGCTATAAGTCTAATCTTTTGACGGCTGCTTTCATATTATTTAAAATTTTCTAAACGTTCAAATCTAATCTTATTGACCAACAGCAATGTAATCTCATATTTGTTCTACTAGCTGCATGGAATACCTTGTCCGTACATGGAAATCTACTTCTTTGGCAGAGAAAAAAATGGACTTCTTTTGTAAAAGAAACAAACGATGATTAATGTGTTGGTTTTAATTAACATGCAGTGACAGATTAATGGTGCACTTGGTGTGTCTTCTCCTCCCTGCGGGAGTGGGCACTGATAGGACAGGTGGTGAGAAGGGACACGAAATTCAATTTTCTCCTCATTTGCATACATATGACAACCATCTGTGCTAATAACGGCACAACATCTCTATCAGGTATTGCATTCACAGAACTCCCTTTCTCTTGACAAATTTCACCCAAATGGTCAACATTCAGAATCCAAGTAAACATTTTGGAGAGCAAATTCTTCAATAGTCAGTATTGTGTGTTTGGAAAGTGCACAGCTAAGGTCATGTAGAAGAGTAAAAACAATTTCTTTGAATAAAACGGCACTAACTTGTACCTTTTGTATTGACAATCATCAGCCTTAAATTTCTTAACCCTTGTGAGCAGAATTTCTTACTACTCCATGTCTCACTGTCAGTTCAATCCAAGTCTACAGAGTGTATATAATGTTGAATAGAATTTTAATTTGGATAAACACGGAATTGATTCAACATGGAGTTGATCCAATACGGAATTTTCTTGCATTGCGATACTATTGTATCAAATCCACTTAAATTCAATTTCATTATAAAGAATTTCTGAAATTAGCATAAAATGATTTCTAATTATTTTGTATCATAGCAGAGAGGACAGGTCTCCTTTCATCGCCCTGTTTTGTCTGTAAGTACCACAGTTTCAAAACTAAACAGGTATTTCTACAAGTATGGGTCCAGTATCTTCTGGACAATATTTGTTCTAGTTCTGCTTCTAAATTAAAGATGTACAGTAATGTGTTATGTAATAACTATTTTACAGATTGGAAATGTATATAAATACTGATCCAAACTAGACATTTTCACTGTAAGATAATCTTGAAAAGCTATCAATGTGTTCGGTGTTTTCTTTTCATTACAAAATAATTTTTAAAGTGTGCATAATTGCTGGATATTTTGTAACTGCTATTGATCTTTTAATGAATGACAAAAGTCTAAGTTAGAATGTTTAAGTTTGAGTTCCAAGCTAATTCCTGTTCTGAATTGTACTAACATTTTATCTACAATGAATATCTTTTTGCTGTTGAGCTCTCATTTATTAATTTAAACACCCATTGTATGTGTAGGGCTTATAATGCTGCACCATGCAATGGGAGTGTATTATGGGTGTAACATGAGCTCACAAATAACACTGTTCAGCTTTGCCTAATAGGAGCTGTAATAAAAGAAAACATTCATTTGGAACAAAAGTCTTACAGTCAGAGTTAAATAGCTGGGAAAATGACTCACTTGAAAGACCTGCTGACCTTAACTAAAAGATTGTCACCAAAGTATCTGCATTAACTTCCCTCATCAGCAGGACTTTTCAACAGAGGTTTTCTTGATGCTTGTGTAGATCATACCAAATACTAATGACACATGATTTTTGATCGAATTTTGCTGACTTCCTCTTCATTCTCAGTTTTCTCTGAGGAGATCAAGAGATGCCCCAGGTAACTCTCTCCGTGCAGAAAATTGCAGGCATAAGACCGTGTCCCACTACAGCATAGTGTCATATAGTGGTGCAGCAGCAAGCCATGCCACTCAATCACTGTGACCATAATTATGAAAATAAACTATGTTCTCCTATCAGCAGTTGCCTGTCAAAAACAAAAGAAAATCAAAGCAAGGTAGAAAGACAGAAAAATAACTATGAAACCCAATAGGAAGATCAGGCACCGATTTGTTGAAAGATAGGCTTATCAGAATCAAAACTATATGACTAGCTGGTCCAATTATAAGTGCTAATCAAACAAGTAAACACAATTAAATCATGGACCGATAAATTATGAATTAAATTCTGTAATCATCCTGCTATTGGATTTACTGCTTATTTCACTGGGACTGTTGAACATATTGTTGCACATGTGATGAGAGTCTGCAGAAATTTCTTGCTTATGGAGTATTGGCTGAGCCAGTACACCTTAAACTTGCAAGTACGTGATACAGAACTTACAGCAATTTGTCTTTGGTCCACCCAAATATAGTAGATGCCTTCATTCTTTTGTTGTCACCGTAGCCTTATTGGACTTGTTGAATACATCTTGCCTCTTCTCTGGCTTCTTTTATGTCTCTGTCAGTCCACATTTTAATGTTATCCATCCATTTGATTTTTCTTCTTCGATTTTTAATCCACCATTTCCATGCCAAATATCACAATGACAGATATCGCATGGAGATAGAGGCTTAACCATGATCATACAGAACGACAGAGAAGCCTCAAAGAGCTGAATGGTGTACTCCTACTCTCAGTTTCTATGTTGTTATGTTTCTCCATCAACCAATACCAAGACAGGATTCTTGTATTTGTTCCCAATGTCTATTCTTGGCTATTTCTTTTGATTTTTGAACTTCTATTCTTGACCTAACCAACTCATTTGACATTCTGTCCATCCAGCTGATTGTAAGCATCCTCTTGCAACCATGCATTTTGAAATAGATGCACTCCATGGCTTTTCTGTTATATGGCCAGTCAACATGAAATGTAAAAAGTTACAATGTCTTAGATATTACGTATAACGATCCAAAGATACCAGAATTCAGCACATTGTATGATGCATTAATTCTGGACAATCTAGATAGGTACAGATTTCAGTTCCAGAAGGATATAAATGAGCTTTTTGATTTGAATTCAAGCTGATTTAGCAGGCTTTTATCACATTGTCAGTGGTTGGAGCTGTCTTTATACAAGGTAGTTGGCATGTTCCCAGCAACACTGTCTACCCTTCAAAAGGAGATACCTGATAGTCTTTCGGACTCAACGTTTGAGTTAAGCTATTTCAGAAGATGAACTTGCTCCTTCATGTTCATTCCCTAAACCCACATCACTAGGTCCTGTCTGGTATTGGTTGTTCTCTGTGCAGCCAACTCATTTTCTCCTCCTCACACTTCTCATTAGCACCCAGTTATCTCTCCCTCAGCTTATCATAAGCTGTCTCTTTGTCTGCCTATCCATTTTTCTCGTTCTGGGCTCCATCTCCACGTATTCTATT
>NC_057733.1:19088895-19102829 GCF_004010195.1 Chiloscyllium plagiosum
CAGCATAAATAACACTTTTTCCCAGCTATTTTAAGTTTTGAAGATGGGATTGCTAGACTTGAAGCCCAAAGTCTGTTTTCTCTCGACTGGTGCTGCACCCCTATCTGTTTTTGTTCAAAAGGAGGTCATGTGGTACATTGGTAGCATCCCGACCTCTGGGTTCAAGACTCATCACAGATTTTCAAGGACAATGAGTCTGAGTCCTAAAATGGCCAAATGAGTTGATCTATCTGTAAGCTCTTCTGACATATCCATGGCAGGCGATAAGGGCTGGATAGCTAATAGCATCTGGTAGCATTAGTGCACTAATCGCCCAATGTTAAAAAGACTCCAGGTGCAGGTTCTTTTGACGAATAAAATTAATTCTTGTTCCTCAAGACTATCAGAACTGCACATACACACACATACAGTGATCCATACACAAACATACACACTCACACACACACTTGCGCACGTACATGCAACACATACACACTCACGCACACACACATATAACACACACTTACACACTTGCAAACACACACACACACATTTCAAAAACACTTAGCTGTTTGTAAAGTTCTTTGTAGAATTTAAAGATCATGAAACCTGCTCGGCTAATGCCAGTTCATTCTTACTTCCCTATATTTCTTAAAGATTTGACATAATGTGGCTGATTTCTTTTGTATCTACATCTTTCCTTCCTCAGACCTTCTGGTCTGTCTTGTGCCAATTAATTCTATGGCAACCAAACACAGATCACCTGTAAAACATTTTAATCTACAGCCAACGTACATCGATCACATGTTCAGCTTGATTAATCCTTTTGGCAGCCCATGAATTATTGAATGAGTCCAACTGCTCGAGAATCCCTTAGAGTTGTACTTGGTAGGGTTTAAAGAATCAATCTAATTACTCTCTGTTATTAATTGAACATCAGATTTTGAATTCCTTGTTAAAAATTATTTTAAAAATGTCCTTCTGTACTTCTGTGTTTTGGATAAGGGCCTTTCGAATATAATTGGTGTAAATACCATAAAGTAAGATGTCAAAATTTAACAGCTTACAGCTGGTTAAGTTTGTATCAAGTTCTTCCAGCTTTACTCCTGCTCTGTGCCATGATCAAGGCAGAAAACATGTGCTGACTGTGCTCAAAGTGTACTTCATTATCCTCTGCATGTGAAGATAGTCTTATTCTGACTGTTTAACACTTATCGTATTTTCCATTGCCTGGGAAATCATGAAAGAATTGCTGACTAGAGTTCCGTATCTCCCTGTCCATATTTTCTTTTAAGTATAAAGAAAGAAGCATTAAATACAAAATGTCACATTAGCTCCATGGTTTAATTCTTTCCCCCTCAGCGATACCTTTCATAACCAAAGAGGCAGCTTTCACATCTACACCAAGGATACTCAATATGTTCTTTCTTTATTTTTCTTGGCTATCTGCATATCACGATCCAACATCAAGACTTGGATGAGTCTCTTTATGTTTGTGTTATTAATTGGACGTCACCATAATATTTACAATCCCACCACTAATCCAACCCATATTTTTGACCATCTTTGGGATAAAATCAGCCAATTGCAATCTTGCCATAATGTTTGACACTGAGTTGACTTTAAAATAACTCAAACACAAAAAGAATTGCTGGAAAGCTGAAACAAAAACTAAAATTGCTGAAGAAACTCAGCAGGTCAGGTGGCATCTATAGAGAGAAATGTTTCAGATCTGTTTGCATTGTCAGTTCTAAACAAAGATCATTGGACCTGAAAAGTTGACTCTGCTTTCTCTCCACAGATGCTGCCAGACCTGTTGAGTTTCTGCAGCATTTTCTGTTTTTGTTAAAATCACTCAGGCTATCCATTATCAAAGCTGGTTATTTGTATTGCCTGGCCATGCTTCTCTGCTCCTGAAAGCTTCATACATGCCTTTGGTATCTCCAAATCTATCAATTTTCTACCTGCTGGTTGCCCATTCCCTCCATTCTTCCTGATCAAACTGATTTCCTTTTGTCTAAGACACTCATTCAAAGTCAACGTTCTCACCTACAACTAAGACTTTTCATCCCAGGCAACATCCTGCTGAATCTTCTCTGCACCCTCTCCAGTGCAGTCGTCTCCTTCTGATTGTGTGGCAACCAGAACTGCACACAATGTTCCATCTGTGATCTAATCAATGTTTTATAAAGTTGAAACAATATTTCTTTGCTCCTGTATTCTACAACCAGCTAATGAGGGCAAACATCCTGTATGCTTTCTTCACCACCTCGTCTACCTGTGTTGACACATTCAGAGATCTATGCAGTTGTACCAAGGTCCCTTCCTGGACCTCTCCATCTCCATCTCCATCTCCAGTGACTGACTCAACACGGACATCTATTTTAAACCCACCTCCTCCCAAATCCCCTCCTGTAAAAACGTGATCCCTTACACCCAATTCCTCTGCCTCCACCTGTATCTGCTCCCAGGTGAAGCAATTCCATTCCAGGACATCCCAGATGGCCTCCTATTTCAAGGACTGCAATTTCCCCTCCCATGTGGTCAACAATGCCCTCCAATGCAACTCCTCCACTTCCTTCACCTTGCCCTTGAACCCCACCCCTCCAACCAGAAGAAGGATAGAACACCCCCTTCCCGCCCCACCCAGGTCCTCACCTTCCACCCCACTAATCTTGGATACAGTATATTATCCTCTTCCATTTCTGCCATCTACAATCAGACCCCACCAACAGAGACATATTTCCCTTCCCATCCCTATGAGCATTCCACAGAGACCATTCTCTCCATAACTCCTTCATTAGGTCCATGACCTCCCCCCCACCACCCTGCCACAACCAACCCACCCTCCACTCCCAGCATCATCCCTTGCCACCGCAAGAGGTACAAAACCTGTGCCCACACCTCCCCCCTCACCTCCATCCAACGCCCCAAAGGCTACTTCCCATCCAGCAGAGATTTTCCTGCAGATCCAAACATCTCACCTACTGCATTCATTGCTCTCGGTGTGATCTCCTCTACATCGGGGAGACAGGATACCAACTCGCAGAGCATTTCAGAGAATATCTCTGGAACTCACACACCCAAAAACTCACCAACCTGTGGCCGACCACTTCAAATTGCCCCTCCTACTCCCCCAAGGACATGCAAGTCCTGGGCGTCCTCTACTGCCAAATCAAAGCTACTCAACAACTGGAAGAAGAACATCTCATCTTCAACCACACAGCATCAACATCGGCTTCACTAGTTTCCAAATCTCCCCTCCCCCTACCTTGTCCCAGATCCAACCCCCAACTCAACACAGGCCTCTTGAACTGTCCTACCTGTCCATCTTTCTTCCCAGCTATCCTCTCCACTCTCCCAACACCCACCTGAATCCACCTATTGCCTGCTCAAATACCTTCCCCCCCCAACCCCCACCCTCACCTTCCTATTTATCTCTCAGCCCCCTTCCCTCCACATTCCTGATGAAGGGCTTAGGCCCAAAATGTTGATTCTCCTGCTCCTCAGATGCTGCCTAACCTGCTGTGCTTTTCTATGGCCACACTCCAGGGTCTGAAGTCCTCATTTTCTCCCTTTGTGTCAAAATTCTGGAACATCCTTCCCAATAGCACGATGGGTGTCTCTGCACGTCATGGACTGCAATGGTTCAAAAAGCTCATCATCATCTTCTCAGAGGCAGTAAAGAATGGGTAATTGATGGCCCAGCCATTGGTGCCTAAATCTCATGAAAGAATTTTTAAAAATTATTCCAACCAGTTACTGGACAACCTCAATATGGGATATTGATGTTGTGCATCAGAGTTTAGCATGCTAAATAGTAATTAGCATTACTTTGAGATAGCTTTATATTTGGAGATGGAAAGGGATGCCAATCTGTTGGACTGAGGGCAGAAAGCAATGGAGGTAATATGTGGAACACATCACTTCCAGCATGTGTCTTGAAAGAGGAAGCTCTGTGTAAAGGGTTGTTGCATACAATGAGTATAATGAGTATGGAATTCATTCAGTTAACAACCACTGAACTGGTGATATCTTTGATTTGCCACACAAAAGAGAATTTAATAAAGCAGTTAGTCACCAGAATGTAATTGTACCCGTGAGCATGGAAAATATCAGTCATAATCTTGGATCATGGAAAGGTGCTATTTTGCTATGGCCAGCTTAGATAATATGACACTCTAATTTGTAAGACTTTCCTATTTTGTACTGGGTTCTCTTTGAGATAAAAGCTAATATTCCATTTGCCTTTCCTATTACTTGCAGAACTTGGATCCTAATTTTTTATGATTCATACAGGATGGCCCCTAAATCCCTTTGTGCTGTCTCTTTCTGCAGATTTTTTTCCCATTTAAATAATATTCAGCTCCTCTGCTCTTCATGCCAAAACACAAAACCTCACATTTTCCCACATTATTTTCCATCAGCAAATTATTTCACACTCACTTCACCTGTCCATATCCCACTGCAGACATCTTGAGTCAGCCTCATCACTTTTTTTCTCACCTATTTTTGTGTAATTTGCAAACTTAGATGAAGAAAATGAATGTATTATGGCCAAATCATCCAAGAGGACAAAGGCTATTGTTCCATGTGTGTTTTCTCTCTGACTGTCTTTGTCCAAATTCAATACCTCTTTACCAGCCACAAACTGGGTCATGTGTTCCTCTTTCTGAATGTAGATTTGGCATCTCCATCCCAGCAACCTGCTCATGCAAAATGCACCATTGTTGTTGTTTTTTGAATGTTATTTCCAGAGGTTCTATACATATGTTCAATCAATTATATTATAAAAGCATATTTTTGACAAGATACCTTCATTACAACATCTACTATTTAAAAAGTACATTTAGATTTTAAAGTAGAAAGTCTACCCTGCATAAGCTATCCTCATGACATACATAGGCCAGTGTGTGTCATCTAACTCATCTTCAGAGCTTACACCACAGGTATGGTTCTGAACTATGATATAGACAGCTGCAATGGAGAAAACTATCTTATGCTAATTACAAAGGCATATCTTATCAATGACACAGGAATACTGTGAGTCGTGTGTTCAAGCAATATTACACTGCAATTTTATTCTTATTGTATGAAATCACTTGCAAGGTTAAATTTGATTGTCACAACTGAGTTAATTTATGCTCTCAACTGTCTTTCATCAGACAACATTGTCAGGTTAGTAGCTCTAGATGGTCGCAATCCTGAAGCAAAATGGTACTTTCATAATTAAACTAGGATATATATTGCTCAATATTAATTTAATAATTTGATTTGAATTATTGGAGGGACAAGTGAATGTACAATTCACCTTCTCAATGTGGTATCCTTAATGAAAAATGAATACCCTGTAGATGTCAAAGGAAGATGTGAAGCAGATGTTCAGTTGCAAGTGGGCCAACAATGGGTGCAATTAATCGTACACAGCGACGAGATCCGAAGCTAAGCACTGAACAGAAAAAGTAATATTAGTGCGGATATTTTATGCATTTTGTATAAAAAGTTAAACTACTTTACTTAAGTGCACAACATAAATTACAACTGTGCTGAACTTCACTGAAGAAGTACTGATAAAATGGATCATTTGTAAGCTAAAGGTGAGAGAAGTCACTGGGACCTTCACTGACATAGTTTCAGACCAAAGCAAGAGTAAGTTGTAATCATGTAATGGAATCCATTCACATTAACATTTTGACTTACAGAATTTAAATGGTTGGTTTGGCATCTTTCTTCCAGTACTATGTATAATCAAGAGGACTGGTTGCTTATGGAAACTGGATCAGTTGAGCCTAATAACCCATTTAATGTGTCGTATCAAAATAGCAATATCTTCCTTTGCATGAACATATAGATATAGTAAAAAAATTCTGAAGTCTACACAAAGTGAGTTTCAAAAGACCCAGGTGAATTTATTTTGGAAATAATATTTCTCATATTTTCTGTTTTATTTCAGGTTTTGGGCAGTTACAGTATTTTCTTTTTTTGATTCTCACAGTTTCCCTGTGTTCTGAAATCTCACCTTTCAAAGTGCGAGTGATGTACCCTAAGGTTTCGATCAAGTCTCTAAGTAAATAAGGCACTGTCTGCTTTTAGTTGGGATGTTAAAATTGGCTTCCACATGCCCACTTTATTACTTCACATACATGTTAAAAGATCCCATGACACTAGTCAGAGAAGAGCCAGAGTACTGTAGTCTCCTGGTTAGTGTTGCTCTTTCAATCACCACCATCCAAACAAAATGGTTTTGACAGGTTCCGGGTGCAGAGTAAGTGCTGAATGGTCTAACATAACAACAAACTCTACGCATCAAAATCATTCATTGCATATGAAGCAGATTGAGGTGTTTTTGAGAGACATGATAAGATGTTACATGAACGCACCTTTTATTTTGATTAACTGTACTCTTTACAAAATTGAGATCAAAATACTGACGATCTTTTGAAATATTTGAGTGGAGAAACAGCAGCACAGACGGATTTGTGCATTCGATTTATTTTATTAGCGGATCAAACTGGTATCACTAGGGCTTTGAAATGGAAAGGAAGGTTGGAGGAGAAAATGAGACCCCCTCAGTCATTAGTTTTGCACTGCATGAGTGTAGCAAATAATATTTCTCGTTTGTCAGAGCTGGCAGGTATCCAATTAGTTTATTTTACACTTGTCTTTCTTTCTGATTTTGTCACCCCTGTGATTTATGAACAAGCTGCTATCACATGACTATATCTTTTCCCTAAGACTTTCTCTTTGTCTCAAGGTTCAGTCAAGCAGCTATTTGCTTGTTGAGAGTAGGTGCAGTTTTATCAGAAATTAAATGTTAAGCTAAAAATAATGACATATGCTACACTTTGTCTCCCATTGAACAACATTTACCTCCATCCTTATTCAATGCTTCTTTAATTAAAGACAAATTTTTTCAATGCAAGGATTTAAATCCTTGGCATGTTTCATTTGAAATAGGTTTGCTCCATACCAAATTTAGTGCTTCAGTCAATTCATTCTGCATTTCTAAATGTGGGGTTTTTTGGACCCTCAATTGAGTCTGTATCTAGTCATACTAATCGTGAATGAATGTAACAAAACAAAGAATTGCTGATGCTAGAAATCTGAAACAAAAAGAGAAATTACTGGAGAAATTTGGCAGGTCCGGCAGCATCTGTGGGGAGCAAACAGAGTTAATGTTTTGAGTGTCTCATCAGAACCCCTTCTCATGAAGAGTCACTGGACTTGAAATGCTACCTCAACCTTCTCCCCACAGATGCCGCCAGAACTGCTGAGCTTCTCCAGCAATTTTTATTCCAAAATAAATATGTTGTTCTGTGTAGGGCATCTATGAACTTGCTCTTCACAACAGTCACTTGGGACTCGGGAGTTGAACAATAGTAAAGGGAAGATTTGGTGCTGAATATTATGCTTCCTGCTGTGGGTATAAAGGACTGGGAGTGTGGGGTGGAAGGTAATTAAATTCTGAAGTGTAAAGTCGGTGCCACGTAACCGCCTCTGTTTGGGGGTTTGTTCTTCTTTTCAGAGATGGGGTCGTGGTTGCAGAGTTGAAGAGCTTTCAGGCATTCTACGCATTTTTAAGTTTGTTAATGTTCTTAAGTGGTGTGGATAGGCTCATACCATTTGGGAATGCCTGCAACTTTAGCTGTCATGAATCTGGAGGGGGAGTGAAAATATCCTTCTTGATGGGCCTCCTAAGCAAATTGGAAGTGCTCCAGAAGTTCCCCTTAAGTCCTCCTTCTGGTCTTTGAACTTGGTTGCCCACCTTCTCCCCTCACCAAGATCAGGTGACCCTGGCAAGAACCCTGACAATTGACTTACCTCAGCTCCTCGGGACTGTACGCACTCCCAGTAGTGACCACTGTTCTGGGTGGTGCTGCTGGGATGACAGAGCTGCTGCCATTTGATTGGGCAGCAGCTCATTATGATGGCGGCATGGTGGCTCAGTGGCTAGCACAGCGCCAGGGAACTGGGTTTGATTCCCGCCTTGGGCAACAGTCTGTGTGAAGTTTGCACATTCTCCCTGTGTCTGCGTGGGTTTCCTCTGGCTGCTCCGATTTCCTCCCACAGTCCAAAAAAGTGTAGGTCAGGTGAACTGGCTATGTTAAATTGCCCATAGTGTTAGGTGCATTATTCAACGGTAAATATAAGGTAGGGGAATGGGTCTGGGCGAGTTGCTCTTCAGAGGGTCGATGTGGACTTGTTAGCCTGAATGGCCTGTTTCCATATTGCAGGGAATCTAATGTATTCTAAAAATGGGGTTTCTTCCCTCAGGGAGAGGCAGAAATCTCTCCTCAGAATAATTAAATCCACTTTCAGCATGAAGTTGCTGCAGGACAGCAGTGAGGATCGTGGATGGGCTCCCCCTTTGGACATTTTAACTGATACCCATAGAACCTAGCCCATGGGATGGCACAGCCTTACCATTTGATTTCAATGAAATGTCTGCACAACAATTTTCACTTTGCCCCAGTTTCATGGAAAACCAATAATTGATAATCCAATCAAAATAAAACACTCAGACTGATAAGAGTGGAAAGTAACCAAGAAAGGAATCTGCAGACCTGATCAGGTATTCACTTTAGATCAAGTGATGCAAGTGATATTCATTACTTGTTACTCTAACAGACCGGAGAGTGCATTTATCTAATATGACAAACAAGAAAATGCTCTCAGTACTTCATGATTCTTTGTAAAAGTTATGTATTTTCCCAAAGGACAGAGTTAGCGTAATATGCTTAATTGGTAAATCTATGCAAAGTGCTGACTTACGAAGTCTGAACATGAATTAAAGAGTGAGCCATCCTGTCTTATATTGCTAACATGACTACAAACAGCCAAGTTGTTCCATTACACTGACATCAACCTGACCATTTGGAAAACTGCCCACAAAGAACAGGGCAAATCGACCTGACTAATTATTGCCTCATCAGTCTCACTCAATCATCAGGAAAGTAATGGAAGGTGTCAGCAACAATCCTATCAAGTGATACTTACTTAGCAATAACCTGCTCACTGACTCTCAATTTGGGTTCCTCCAGGGCTATTCAGCTCCTGCCCTTATTATAGTGTCAGCTCAAACATGTAAACATCAAGTCAGTGTTTGACCAAGTATGCCAAGCAAAGCTGAAGTCATGGCTGGGGAAAATTCTAATTATTGGTTGAAATCAGACCTAGCACAAAGGAAATTGGTATTAATTATTACAGAGAAGAGGAATTACTGAAACATCTTCAAGTGTTCAGTTACTTCTTTAATGGCCTTCTTCCTTTCACTAAGTCAGAACTGGTAACGTTTGCTGCTGATTAGCCAATGTTCAGTTCACAATTCCTCAGCCATTGTCTTCCATTTTCATAGAATATAGAATCCCCACAGTGTGGGAACAGGCCCTTTGGCCCAACCGACCCTCCAAAGAGTAACCCACCCAGACACATTTAGCCTATATTTACCCCTAATTCACACATCCTTGGACACTATGGGCTTTTTACATTGGCTAATTCACATAACCTGCATTATCTGTGGATTATGGGAGGAAACCCACACAGACACAGGGAGAATGTGCAAACCCCTCACAGTCAGTCACCCAACACTGGAATTGAACCTGGGTCCCTGGTGCAGTGAAGCAGCAATGCTAACCACTGAGCCACTGTGCCATTCCTTAATGATAGAGCTTTCTTCCAACACCATAGGAATAAAAATAGACATTTTTGTATAATGAGTGTTTAATCTTTGCAATGATTACAATGTTAAAAATGTTCACTACATTTTGTTTGTACAGTTTTGATCTCCTCCCATTTCCCACTTTTTACACTCCCAGCAAAATAATTTTCTTATTGACACTGGGATTCAGGAGTGTTACCATAATACAAGGCCCTGCAACATGTTTGTTTACAAATGGACAGCAGTTTTGTAATTATGTCATTCCATTGTTCCGCCAAAGAATATTTAAGCATCAAGTTGTTTAACCAATTAAGCCACTATGCATTTGTAAAGCTCTTTCCAGAAGCAAACAATTTATAGGGCTAGACTCTGTTCTCAGAACGTCACAGAGTATTTTACAGACAAAGGGTTATTTTGTAATGCAGTCAAGGGGGTGAACTTGGTTTATGCCACTTGGGTGAAATGAGCTTGTACTGAATCAGCATCTGACTTTTCATTGTGACTGATCTTCTTTCCACTGAACTTCACAAAACAATAGTTCAAGCTCATTTTGGAGATTCATTACCTAGTCTCATTGTCACTTTTACTTGCTTTGACCTTAAAAAGCTCTGGCAATATTTTCCAAGTCGATGGAAAATAAAGAGTGGCAGAACATCTAGCCAGTCCTCAATTCCCTGTGAGCCCATTCTGCACTGTTGGCAGAGATCCATTTTAACCCCATTGCTGGTATGTATTCAAGTCCAGCAGACAATTTGTACATCATGCTAAGTTGTCAAAATTGAATAGAACTTTACCTGACAAGGGGATGAGTTTATTTTATTCCAGTCATGAACAATCAAGATGAACCCATTAAAGATGCAATAGAATGAATTAAATGAGATTCACACTACACTGTGAGTGAACAGCAATATCTTTTTTGAACCTAACTATATACTGAGGGTGGTAAACAGAACATCTTGGTTGGAGGCCCTCAGACCCAGGTTTCAGTTGCATGTGATTTACCATCTCCATGTCAAAACTCCTTTCCCATATGCTCAGTAGCTATATTTAGAGTAAAGTCTCATTTGTGCTTTTTATTACAAACATTTAACAATGAACACTTAACATGTTTACTCAACATCGCTTCCTTACCCCTCCACCCCCAAACAAGTCTCTTCTGCTTGATGAACTAGTCTCCAACTGCATTCTCAGTTTTGTTGGAGAATCTGCAGGATGTATAAAGTTTCTTGCTGTTTCCTTGAAGGTTAATATGTTGGTGGAGTGGCATGACAGCTTCTGACGATGGCTGCTCATTGGGCTGGAAAGGCTCTTCAGGCTTGCTGATGGGTTTTGTTTTTTGCAACCTGCAGCTGTCTAATATGTAGATCAACAATTTCCCCACGTTGAATATTTACATGATCCACTTTGAACTTCCAAGCCCCTTTTCTCTGAAAAGCTTCTTATTAGTTACTGGAAATTGTATCACTCCTTCATGGGCCTATGCTGGGGATTGAAATACATCAAGGTCATAATGATGTTCTCCATGCATGATTGCAAAGATTTGTTACATATCATTGGCTTCTGCGAGTGCAGATGTGGTATCATCTATCCTAAATCTTTAATGTTGAATTAGTTGAAGCTCTGAGACCTCCTCCTTGCATGAATGAGAATGTCTTTTTAGCTGCACAATTCTTGATGTCTCATAATCTGTGATAGTATTACTGGCTGCAGTGATTTCTAAATCCTCACTTGCTTTCATTACTGATCAAACTGACACAATGTTATTTTCTTCCCAGCAGTACTCTGGCTATGTATTCTGGGAGGAGCTTCATCATGGGTGGCACAGTGGTTAGCATTGTTGCCTCACTGCACCATGGACGTGGGTTCGATTCCAGCCTCGGGCGACTTTCTCTGTGGGGTGTGCACATTCTCTCCGTATCTGCATGTGTTTCTGTCAGGTGCTCCAGTTACGTCCCAAAGTCCAAAGATGTGTGGCCATGCTAAATTGCCCTGTAGTGTCTAGGGATCTATAGGCTAGGTCGGTTAGCGATGGTAAATGCAGGGTTACAGGGTGGAGGGCTGGGTGGGAAGGTCTTTGGAGGGTCAGTGCAGACTTGATGGGCTGAATGGCCTTTTTCTGCAGCAAAGGGACTCTATGATTCCACTTACATGCAACTGCATTTGCTGTTGCTTAATCACTTAGACTCTGTACAATAAGTAGACAATGGTACTTCTTCAGAAAGGACTGATCATCCCCAAAATGGGCAACTGGTGCTTTAAGAACCCTACACCCACAATACAGGAAGATGCTTGTGTGCCGGTTCCTTTTTTTCTGCAATTATATTCTGACTGAGCCTCTGCAGGCTTGCCTGCACCTTCATTGCTGTCTTCTTTTCCCACCGTTCCTAGCTTTTATTTTGATAGAAACTAAGCGGACTGCAGGAACAGGAAACTGTTTTGAGGTAACCGAAAAAGACTTTAAAAGATTTCATTGACACCCTTAAAATTAAAATTGAGCCAAAACATAAGGATAATTTCTTCTAGCTGGGGAGTTCATTGATCTAAAGTTATGAGTAGAGAAAAGTGAAATCAAAGGTTTTGTTTCATTGCGGAAGGTATTGGAGTTTTGTATTTTTTGCTGCAGTGAATCTTTGAGACATTGATTTTTTTTTAAGAGGAAGACATGGCTCATTGATGAAACAGACAAAGGTATTCAGGCACTGGGGAGAATGTGAGCAATAGGTTTATGTCTGGAGTGCTCAAGTAAAAGATCCAACCCTAACTCGATCATCAGAATGACCTCTATCTGTGACGCAAATTTCTGTAGTTCAATGGATTTTGACCCAGGTCTCAGATGTGAAAGGCCAAAACGGAAACTTCTGCATCAACCAATCACTATAATTACTCTATTCTTCATTCAAATCCCTAATGGCAATCTTGCTACAAAGTAATTATTAATGTGACACTTAATGCTACAGCAGCCTTTGGAGAGGTCACACTTCAGATTGTCCGTGGCTTTAAATGAGAACATTTGAATAAAATGATCAAGATTTGCATAATTAAGTGATACATTTTCTTAGTAAATTTGGCTTTGTACACATGCCACATGTCACACCTCAAATATATTGAAAACAATGCCTCCTCATTATGTCATAAACCTTTGTAAATGGCAAAGTATGTAAGAAATGATAGATCTAAACAGATTGATGAATAAAATACTGTGCTTCTTTCTACAGTCAGCGAATATCACCTGTTCCAACCGAGTCCACTGTCTATTAGTCACCAGTAATTCCCATCTTCAACTTCATTACACCTATTACCTAATGCTTAGAATCATTCAAATTCTATTCATCACAAAATAAATCAGATTCTTGACAAAGTGTTATAGCTGTTCAAATGCAAACACCAGCTTGTAACTGCAGAAAAGCCAAGGAAGTCGGAAATCGAGTGAATCCTTAGAAGAGTATAAAGGAAGTTGGAGTATACTTAAGAGGGAAATTAGGAGGGCAAAAAGGGGACATGAGATAGCTTTGGCAAATAGAATTAAGGAGAATCCAAAGGATTTTTACAAATACGTTAAGGACAAAAGGGTAAGTAGGGAGAGAATAGGGCCCCTCAAAGATCAGCAAGACGGCCTTTATAGGGAGCCGCAGAAAAGGGGGAGAATACTAAATGAGTATTTTGCATCAGTATTTACTGTGGAAAAGGATATGGAAGATATAGACTGTAGGGAAATAGATGATAACATCTTGCAAAATGTCCAGAGTACAGAGGAGGAAGTGCTGGATGTCTTGAGATGTATAAAAGTGGATAAATCCCCAAGACCTGATCAGGTGCACCCTAGAATTCTGCGGGAAGCCATGGAAGTGATTGCTGGGCCGTTTGCTGAGACATTTGTATCATCGATAGTCACAGGTGAGGTACCGGAAGACTGGAGGTTGGCAGACGTGGTGCCACTGTTTAAGAAGGACGGTAAGGACAAGCCAGGGAACTATAGACTGGTGAGCCTGACCTCGTGGTGGGCAAGGGAATCCTGAGGGAAAGGATGTACATGTATTTGGAAAGGCAAGGACTGATTCGGGATAGTCAACATGGCTTTGTGCGTGGGAAATCATGTCTCACAAACTTGATTCAGTTTTTTGAGGAATTAACAAAGAGGATTGATGAGGGCAGAGCGGTAGATGTGATCTATATGGACTTCAATAAGGCGTTTGACAAGGTTCCCCATGGGAGACTGATTAGCAAGGTTAGATCTCATGGAATACAGGGAGAACTAACCATTTGGATACAGAACTGGCTCAAAGGTAGAAGACAGAGG
>NC_057733.1:19103284-19110767 GCF_004010195.1 Chiloscyllium plagiosum
TTTACAAAATTATGAGGGGCATGGATAGGATAAATAGGCAAAGTCTTTTCCGTAGGTTCGGGGAGTCCAGAACTAGAGGGCATAGGTTTAGGGTGAGAGGGGAAAGATATAAAAGAGACCTAAGGGGCAACGTTTTCACACAGAGGGTGGTACATGTATAGAATGAGCTGCCAGAGGAAGTGGTGGAGGCTGGTACAATTGCAACATTTAAGAGGCATTTGGATGGGTATATGAATAGGAAGGGTTTGGAGGGATATGGGCTGGGTGCTGGCAGGTGGGACTAGATTGGGTTGGGATATCTGATCGGCATGGATGGGTTTGACCAGAGGATCTGTTTCCATGCTGTACATCTCTATGACTCTATAAAACAATGCCAGGAAATCTCAGCAAGCCATGCTGCATCACTGGAGAGAAACAGAATAAATGTTTTAGGCCAGCGACCTTTCACTAGAACTGAATGAAATGGAATGAGTTTTGGAGCAATGCTGGTTTATTGGGAAAGGACCCACTGGACAATGGGTGTCCCTTCAGTCTGACCAAACTGCTAGGCCCCAGTTCTATCCACGCAAAGATATCCTCCTTCCATATTGGCATTACATTTTTAAAATGAAAAGAGATCTTAGACAAATAATTCAAGATGATGAATTATGATTTCATTGTTGAATACATATGTTTGACAGTCCCCTATCATTCAATAAGTTCCTCCATTCTTACCTCCCAGGGTGCCTAGTAGAGAATATTACTCTGGAACCTCCCACTCTCTTTTCCACTGATCCCATTCAATAATTAATTATTGTCCCCAGAGTCCATAATAATCCTGGTCCCATTGCCCCTTCTGACTCCTTACCCTCCCAAGATCAAGGTCACCTGCATCATCACCTTCAATGACCTACGCATGAGACGTCCCGGGTCTGACTTACAAACTTCCCAACCAGATCCGGCTCCCCACTATGAATGAGAACACACCCTTTACCCTTCTACAACCTAATATTTCTAGAGACTATGTCAGAGGTGAGCTTTCTACAGCAAGAACCACATTCTGCACAGCATTTTCGTTGTGATTTTCTCTTGCCAGCCATTGTTCCAAACTCCACCGGACAGGACAGGAATTGGTGTGGGATCTCCCCCTTCCACCATTGTCCAGCCTAGATAGTGTCCCATCCGTTCACAGCTCTGGACACATCATTCTTCCATCCTTGTTTCACCAACCAGCCCCTCTCCTAGGTGTGTCATGGCTTCCTGGGAAACCTGGAAATCAAGCACTGCTGCTTCTGGAGTTGTCACAAAAGTTAAAGTTTTATTAAGAAATGTAAAATTACATTTGACCTGTGGTTTAGCCCCAGGTTAACAGAAATAATGGACCAGGTTTCTGTACTTAGCAAGAATGACTAGTATAACAGATAAGTAGATTCCAGCTGCAGGTAAACAACAATGAACTGGTGATGCATATCTTTTGTCATTAAAACTCCAATAAAATTTATAAACATAAAGACAGAAACAAAACTGATATTTTAATGATAGAAGGAAAAACTGGGAATGGTTCTCTCACAAGGTTCCCTGAGATGACCCATTTGGCTTGTGGAACTTGCTATTTGTTGATCTCTCTTGTCCAGGCACTTTCCCTTGCCTGGAGGATGCACTGAGCAACTGATTCATAACTTATAAAGTCTCTGATGTCTTGTTTAAAAGCAACAGCCTACAGCGACAGATGAAGGAAAATAAAACAACTTTCATCAGGTTTTAGGTTTTATTCAGTGCAGAGACAAAGGCACTTTCTTTTCTGGAAGTCCAAAGGCTCCAGCCTAGCTCATTCACAGTCACAGGCTGCTCAACTACTTGCCAGCCAACTGCATCATTATTGGTGGGCACAGATGCTGCCTTTTGCCAATACCTCTTGCCTTATTTCAGATTTCCAACATCAGCAGTAATTTGCCTTGGGACCAGTGTAAGCATGGAACTATAATATCTTCATCAATGTTCATGTTCAAATTCTGACATCAACTGCAATAGAATGGATCTTTCATTGAAAATACACTGGTTTTACCGTTTATCTAAACAATGAAAGAGCAAAAGATGTTTTTGTTCGGAGACACACAGCCTTCTGTTTGGAGAAATGCAATTGCACTCTTCATGAACTGGCTGGCTTGCTAAAGTCATGTGACTATAACTCTGTCAGAAGTAGCTTTGTGTGGAGTCTGTGCACCAAGAAACGCACATCATTTATAGGATGGTGCAGCTGCAAAAGTGTGGAATTGCAAAGCTGTAAGATAGTCAGCTACTGAGAGAAAGATAGCATAGAGTCATAGAGATGTACTGCATGGAAACAGACCCTTCGATCCAACCCATCCATGCCGACCAGATATCCCAACCAATCTAGTCCCACCTGCCAGCACCCAGCCTATATCCCTCCAAGCCCTTCCTATTCATATACCCATCCAAATACCTCTTAAATGTTGCAATTGTACCAGCCTCCACCACTTCCTCTGGCAGCTCATTCCATACATGTACCACCTACTGTGTGGAAAAGTTGCCCCATAGGTCCCTTTTATATCTTTCCCCTCTCATCTAAAACCTATGCCCTCTACTTCTGGACTCCCCAATCCCAAGGAAAAGACTTTGCCTATTTACCCTATCCATGTCCCTCATAATTTTGTAAATCTTTATAAGGTTACCTCTCAGCCTCCAACCCTCCAGGGAAAACAGTCCCAGCCTGTTCAGCCTCTTCCTACTAGTTAAAAATGTATGGATTTCCAGAGCAGTAAAAGAGCCAGACACAGAAATAAACAGCAAAGACGTTAAAAAAAAGTCTGCAACTTTGAATTACTGGGTGAATCAGAATGGGTGCAAATTTTCCATTCCTTGCTGCTGTGAAAATTAAAGAAGATATGAAGCATAAGTGGACATTTTACAGAAACAGTAGCAAGACTGTGAAATATCAACAGAAATAATCTTAGTTCCTGAGCATATGCAACCCTATTATCAGTGGGCATAAAATAAAGTGTTACAAGATATATTACAGCCTTGATCTCACTGAGGAGCAAGGAGGAGTGTTTACAGACTTTAACACACTTTGAACCTTATATAAATATAATATTTATTCATCATAAAAGCTCAAGGAAAGAGAGAGACCACTGATCAGTATTTGAGTACAGAGGAACCTCAATTATCCGGCATTCAATTATCCGAATATCAGATTATCCAGCAAGATTGCAAGGTCCCAATGCTTGCCTAAACTATGTTATTCAACATTCGATTCACTGAACAAAATACTCCCCACCCATGTCCTTTGGTACCATGCTTCTTTGTATGTTGATGCATCTCGCTGAATCCTAAGAGTCTGGACAACTGATAGATGATCTTATAAAAGATAGGATTGTGTTTTATGACTATCGGACCTGCAGTGAGAGCATATCTGCTGAAGCAGGAGAAACGTACATTCAAGAAAAATATCAACATTGCAGAGGTTGTCAAATATTTGCTAAAGCATATTAACAAAAAGAATTGCATTATTTTGAGTGACATTCCAGCCTGAATAAGACCAACAGGTTGGGAAACAGGAAGAAAAGCCAGCAAAAACATCACAGGCAGAGGACAAGATACAAATATTGCAGAATGCATCATACAAGCGAAAAGAAGAGATGTTCAGTGTGGGGAAAGCCTTGTTCCAACCCTAACCTGAACCCCAATCCTTTCACAAGAACCTGAAGGTGAAAAATAAGACGCAGCTGAAATGAAACAGATGTGACGTGTTTAGAATGAAAGGATTTTTGTCTCATTCCTGACAGAGTGAGAGTATCGCAGAGATATAGTAACTAAACCATGTCAGAGTTTGTTAGTTCGACTTGTGAGCTATTTGATATGTTCTTTACCTATGTTGTCACCAGGATGTGAACCTCTGGATTGCCACTACTAAGAATGAGCAGTGCTATTAAGGTACAGTGTCAGAAGGAGCTTTCATTAGAATCAAGCAACTACATATGACAATTCCAGTGTACAGGTGATACAATGAACAGTGATGAGATCACCTTATAGGGTGATACCAGATACGCAGATATCTGAGCAACCGCTGTTCAGCAAAGACAACCAATTGTATTTATATCCAGTGTGCTAAGGCAAATGGAACAATGCTGATTTCAAATAGAGAATCAGTTACTTTACTTGTGAGCATTTTTCATCACTACTTGTTTAGGAGAGAAAACATAAATGTACTAATAAACCACAAGACACTTCCAAGCATCTTCCTTTCAACAAAAACTATGGAACAGGGCGCGCTTCTCCAAATGGTAGGAAATAGTGTTACAAATGATGATCTGAAAGTATCAAGGGTACACCTGTTGCTTTGAGAAAGTATTGGGCAAATGGAGATGAAGTGATAATTGAGATGGCAACTCACACATGGGAAAGAAAGTCTTTATCTTTAAGTAGATGAGAAAAGAGATGTTGAAATGCATTCATTCAAACCATCTGAAGAAGGCAAGAGTACAACTCTGCTGGTTGAACATGAGCAAGGAGATTAGAGACCACATCAGACATTGCAATGCTTATAATGAACATCAAGCAAAGGAAGCTAAAGAACGACTTGTGACACATAAAATCCCAGACAGATCATCAATGAAACTTGGAGAGACATCTTCCCTCTTGCAGAAGCTGATTGTTTTGCCACCAGGAACTAATTACTTGGAGTTAGATCAGCAGATATCATTTATTGCCATGGAGATGGTAGAATGCCTGAAAGCACATTTCAGTCATTATGGCATTCCAGATCATGTCATGAGTGACAGTGGTCCTCAATTCATGAGTAAAATTTCAAACACTTTGTAAAAAAATGGGAAATTCAACACCACACATTCACGCAACATAATTCCCAGTCAAATGGAAAGGCAAAGGTGACTGTGAAAATTACCCACGGGCTCCTAATGAAATCAAGCACATCTTGGAAATGTGTGAACTTGACCATCCTTGAATGAAATGACATAAGGCATGGAAAGTAGTCCAGTCCAAATACTGATGTCATACTGCATCTAACCTCATCTTTCAACAAGCTAAGAATTTGAAACTAGAATTAATAACAGGCTCAAGCGGTAAAATCAAATTGAAACAACAGAAGAACAGATTTTACTTTGTTAAACCTATAAAGTACAGCAAATGTTATATTAACCAGCTCATATGAGACAGGGAGTCTGCTGGTTGATCAACTATTCTGGATAATCAAGAGGTATGCATAACCGCAGTAAACCCTGACCAAGTGAAGCTTCGAGACGTCAACATGCCTCAAAAAATCCACGTTAAAAACATGAATGCACCTCCTTTTAATCAGTGTAAAAATACAGTGTAAGTAATAGAAATTAATTTTACCTCCCATCACTATTATACTTTTATTTACTGCATAAATATTTGAGGTATATAATTTTCAGTGGCTTATCAAGATTGGTATTTGAGGTATATAATTTTCAGTGGCTTATCAAGAGTGCTGGTCAATAAAGTGCCAGTTAAAACACAGTTTGCTGTAATTGCAAGAACTGAACTTCAGAAAACCAGCCAATGTGCAAACATTCAATGTGGAAATTTTCTTGTGGAAAATTGGGTGTTGTATAGAGTAGTTGTCACCTCAATCATTCACAGAGGCATTGTGATTTAAGGTGTGTCATTAATACGCATTTTAGTGTCACTTATTTTACATTTTTGAAACTTGAACTAATGCCATGCGAATTTTTTGTGCGTGAGTAGTGAATTACTGATTAACTTGTAAGTGTTCCTGTAAGCATGGTGGATTATTTCTAAAAACATCACGAGAGATAATTCTTGGAAGTTCATGAGAATTTGCTTGTACTGGGAGTTTTACCAACACAGTGAACAGTATGGGCCAACAGAGAACAACAAAAAAAAAGAAATAAGGATGGAGAAGATTAAATTTGAGGGTAAGCTAGCCAGTAATACAAAGGAAGACTGTAAGAGTTTCTTTAGATATATAAATGGTAAAAGAGAGGTAAAAGTGGACTTTGGGCTGCTGGAAAATGACACTGAAAAGATAATAGTGGGGAACAAGGAAATAGCTGAGAAATTGAATAATTGCTTTGCATCAGTCTTCACGGTGGAAGACACGAGTAATATCCCAAAAATTCAAGAGAGTGTGTGGCGGTAGTTGAGTATGGTGGCCATCACTAAGGAGAAGGTGCTGGAAAAACTGAATGGTCTGTAGGTGGATAAATCATCTAGACCAGATGGACTGCACTCCAGAGTTCTAAGAGAGATTGCTGAAGAGATAGTGGAGGCATTAGTGGTGACCTTTCAGGAATTGCTAGAATCAGGAAGGGTCCCAGAAGACTGGAAAATGGCTAACATGATCCTGTGTTTAAAAAGGGAGTAAGGCAAAAGACAGAAAATTACAGACCGATTAGCTGAACCTTGGTCATGGGAAAGATCCTGGAATCTGTTGTGAAGGATGAGATTTCTGAATACTTGGAAGTGTATGGTAAAATTGGGCAAAATCAGCATGGTTTCATCAAGGGGAGATCATGCCTGACAAATCTGCAAGAATTTTTTGAGGAAATAATGAGCAGGTTTGACCAAGGAGAGCCAATGGATGTTATCCACCTGGACTTCAAGAAGGCCTTTGACAAGGTACCCCCACAAGAGGCTACTGAGTAAGATAAGGGGCCATGGTGTCAGAGGCAAGCTGCTAGCATGGATAGAGGCTTGGCTGTCTGGCAGAAAGCAGAGAGTGGAGATAAAAGGGTCCTTCTCAGATGGCAGCCAGTGACAAGTGTTATTCCGCAAAGTTCAGTGTTGGAACCACAACTTTTCAATACATTAATGATCTAGATGAAGGAACTGAGGGTATTCTGGCTAAGTATGCAGATGATTCAAAGATAGGTAAAGGGACAGGTAGCATTGATGAGGTGGAGAGGCTGCAGAAGGGTTTGGACAGGTTAGGACAGTGGGCAAAGAAGTGGTAAATAGAGTACAGTGGAGGAAACTGTGAGGTCATGTGCTTAGGTAGGAAGAATAAAGGCATGGACTATTTTCTCAATGTGGAGACAATTCAGAAATCTGAAGTGCAAAGAGATTTGGGAGTTCGAGTCCAGGATTCTCTCAAGGTAATCTTGCAGGTTGAGTCTTTAGTTAGGAAGGCAAATGCAATGATGGCATTTATTTTGAGAGGACTTGAATATAAAAGCAGGGATGTACTTCCGAGGCTCTATAAAGCTCTGGTCAGACGACATTTGGAGTATTGTATGCAGTTTTGGGTACCATATCTCAGGAAGGATGTACTGGCCCTGTAACATGTCCAGAGGAGGTTCACAAGAATGGTCCAAGGATGAAAAGTTTAACATATGAGGAACATTTGAGGACTCTGGGACTATACTCGATGGAGTTTAGAAGAATGTGGAGAGATCTAATTGAAACATACAGAATACTGCATGGCCTGGACAGAGTAGATGTTGGGAAGATGTTTCTATTGGTCGGAGAGACTAGTAACCGA
>NC_057733.1:19111267-19204594 GCF_004010195.1 Chiloscyllium plagiosum
ACAGTGTAGGCTGAGAGTGATAGGGTTTTATGTCAGCCTATATTTAATGGTTTTTGTATCAGACAGCAGGTATGCAACAGATACAGGGAAATGACAGAGTTGAGTGAACAAGTCCTGTACCTTATTGCTGTTGCTACATTTAGTAAAGCAGAACTTCCTCCTACCATTTAACTATGCCTTAGATTTAACGAATAGACATTGAAATAAATATTAACTCATCCATTTTACTGCTTTCATTTTGGATTTTTCTTTCTGTTCTATGACTTTGAAATGAGTCAAAATGCTTTTGAACTGCCAAAGACTTCAGATTAATCTTTCTGATAACATTTGTAAGGACAGATTTTTGAAAGTTTCGTTTATTTTTGGATTGTGGCCTAGGCTAAGGAAAACAGTGTAAAAAGATGGCTTTTTTTTTAAAGAGCTGCCATTTACTGCACCCATTGTGAGTTGTACAATGTTGCTTTCCCTTGGAACAGTGAGAACAAATACAGACAGCACACAGCCAATGGGCTCTGAGGTAGGGGACAAACTGCTTGGTATCAATGTTTTGATTGGCTCCCTGGTCAGGTAACCATGGCTCCTATGGGACCAATGTAGTAGAAAAACACCTAATCTGCAAAGCAAAAGCATTAAAAAAAATGCTCTCCATCTCTCTCTCCTGTGTGGAGATATCAGAAAGTCACCACTAGCAACTAGTTGGCTCCCGCACAACTTCTTCTCCGAAGAACCCTTGTTAAAGGGAAGGTGGGAAAATTATCTTCAGTGATTCTGACACAGACACATTCTCAAACAATGAATGAAAAACACTATCAGCACACAAACAGCCTCATCTCCTCAGCAAAGAACCAATCAAAATTGGAAGGAACCAAGAGAAAACAACTCATCAACTCTTGGGGAGCAGCCTGAAGATTTCGAGGTGTGTTTCCCTTGTAGTAGCATCCTGGCTGCTAAAACACAAACAGATTGCTAACTTAGCCAAACAACAAGAGATGCTGGGTACATTGGGCAAGTAAAACTCTGAAGTTCCAACACCTAGAAACCAGACACAGTGCAAACACAGCACCCTAGTGCTAATGACATTAGTATCATGTTCAAGGCAAACATTATCCCGAACAAAGATACCCCAACAATGCATCCAACATACAAAGGAAGGCCCAGACAAAAAGGCACCAGGCCCTGCTACACAAAGGAACAAATAGTGGCAACCATCCAAATGATTGATAATGTTTCAAACTATTAAGCGAGTCTCCCTGATTGGCCAGAACTATAAAAGTTTCCATAAAACCATTCAAAAATGTATAAGAGCAGGGTTCATCTCCAGATAGATCCCTCTTGAATCTTCTGGAGGCCTTTCAAGAAGACCAGCATGGCAAAACAGAAACCAGCTGACTATCCAGAGAGAGAGGAAGAGAGAAAGCAGCTTCGCAGACCCCGAGACAAAGCGAGAGAGTGAGCGACTCTGTAAATCTACAAGATGCCTGGCAAGTATTGTAAGCTTAAGGGGCTGAATAGGATTAGAAATAGTGTGTTTAATATAAAAGGTTATTGTAACTTATTTCCTTATAAAGTTGAGACTGTTTATAGATACCGGCTTGTGTTTGTAGTGATTTGACTGCTTCAGTATTGTGAGGTACCTGGGCAAATTTATTCGTAACATTCTGGTTGGAGCTGTCTAACTTGTTTTAATAAGGAACAAGATAACACCCTGCTTGGTTTTTTTTATCTGTTTTCACCGTTAAAATCAGTGTCAAAGAAATGGAAAAGGAACTGAGATGGTACTTTGCATCAGTCTTCATGGTGGAAGACAACAACAGCATACCAAAACTTCAAGAGAGTCGGGGGCAGAGATCGATTTTGTGGCCTTCACTAAGGAGAACATCCTATGAGTGCTGAAAGGTCTGAAGGTGATACATTATCTAGACCTGGGGGAACTACATCCCAAAGTCCTGAAGGAGATATCTCAGGATATTGTGGAGGCATTGGTTGCAATCTTTCAGGAATCACTAGAGTTAGTGAGGGACCCAGGGGAATGGAAAATGTCAGTGTAACAGCCCTGTTTCAGAAGGGAGGGAAGCAGAGAACAGAAAATGATAGGTCAGTTAGTTTAACCTTGGTAAGACTTTAGAGTCCATTACTAAGAATGAGATTGCAAAGCACTTGAAGTGCATTGTTAAGTACAGCTGAGTCAGTTCAGCTTTCTCAAGGGTAGATGATGCCCAACAAATCTGTTAGAATTCTTTGAGGAGATAATGAACAGATTACACAAAAGAGAGCTAGTAGATGTGATCTAACTGGATTTTTAGAAGGCCTTTGAAAGGTCCTCTACTAAATAAGTTAGAAGTCCATGGTGTTCAGGGCAAGGTACTGGCATGGATATAGGATTGGCTGACTGGCAGAAGACAGAATATTGAAAAGAGGTTTTTTTCAAGATGGCAGCCAGTTTCTAGTGGAGTTCTGCAGGGGTCAGTGTTGAGAGCACAACTATTCACGTCATCTGTTAAAAATCTGGGTGGAGGAAGTGATGGCATTGTTGTTAATATTCCAATTATCCAAACGTAAGTGGAGCGATAGGTAGTGTTGAGGAAGTGGGAAGGTTACAGAAGGACATGGATAGGCAAGGAGAGTGGACAAAGAACTGGCAGATGAAATACAATCTGGAAAGGTATGAGGTGATGTACTTAGGTCGGAAGAATAGAGGTGCAGACCATTTTCCAAATAGTGATGGCTTTGGAAACCCGAAGCACAAAGCGACTTAAGATTCCAGTTCATGATTCTCTGAAGGTTAACATAAACGTTCAGTTGGCAGTTAAGAAGGCAAATACAATGTTAGCAATCATTGCCAGAGGGCTAGAATGCAAAAGCAGACATGTACTGCTGCATAAGGCTCTAGTCAGATCATATTTGTAATTTTGTGAGCAGGTTTAGGCCCTGTATCAAAGAAAAGATGTGCTGGCCCTGGACCGGGTCCAGAGGAGTTTCATAAGAATGATTTCAGGATAAAAGGCTTGTCATATGAGGAGTGGTTGAGAATTCTGGGTCTGGACCCGATAGAGTTTAGAAAGGTGAGGAAGGATCTGGTTGAAACCGAGAGGTCTGGACAGATTGGTTGTGGAGAAGATGTTTCCACCAGTAGGAGAGACTAGGACCTAAGAGTAGAGACTCAGAGTGAAGAGAATTCTTTAGAGCTAAGTTGAAGAGGAATTTTTACAGCCAGAGGTTGGTGAATCTATGGAACTCATTGCCGCAGAAGGCTGTGAAAGCCAAGTTATTGAGTATATTTAAGGCAGAGATAGATCAATTCTTGATTAGTAAAAGAATCAAGACTTAAGGGGAAAAGGCAGGACAATGGGATGGAGAAATGTATCAACTATTATTGAATGGCAGAGCAGACTCAATTGGCCAAATGGCCTAATTATGCTCCTATTTCTTATGGTCTTATGGTTTTGCCCATCTTTTGCCTCGATCTCTGTTTGTGAAGGTGGGATTTAAAAAGGAATAGGGTTAAAGTTATAACTCAGCAAGTCTTATTTTCTAATTGTCATTGATTAAAGAGAGTTTATTCATTATAAACAGTTATTTTGCTTTTTTAAAGTTGAGAGATATGGTGAGTGCTTTCCTTTACCCTGAATTTCTTAGTCAGGCAAATTGAGGCTTTGAATAGTTTGATTAACCTTTTCACACATTTGTGACAATATGGGGTATTACAGAGCATGATTACCAGTGTATTATTCCAATGGGTCATAGTAAAGACTGGGGGCTCATCCATGATGGTTTGAAATAAAGACAAAGTAAGATGTAGAGTCAATATGTGACAAAGAAAAAAGAAAACACAAGTTTTTTTTTCATTATGTAAAAATAAGATGGAAGTGAAAATCAAATTGTAATGAAGTGGGATATCTTTGGTCAAAATGCTGAAAGTTGTAAGGGAAGGCCATTGGGCTTATTGAGTCTATAAGAAATGGGAACTCAAAAGAGAAACAGCACAGATCAAATAGTAGTTTTAAGTACAATCAGGGAATGAGAGGTAATTCTGCTATGAGTGCAGGGGAGTGAATAGATTAGCTAAGCGGTCAGAAGAAGTTTTGGCAAAGGACGGAGCACAGCCAAATGCTTTTGCTGGTGAAGGACCTAATTGTTCTTCTAGAGAGTGAAATGAAAGCAAAAGTGTTAATAAACAGAATAAGTGGAGTGTGTATCCTGATTCTAATGTACAAAGTGCGATTGGAGTGTGCCTGTTTATCCATACCAGTCATTGTAGGGGTAGCTAACCCTCCAACCACAAGGGATAAACTCAGATTTCTCCAGTTTCCTCATTTCCCCTCCCCCCACCTTGTCTCAGTCCCAACCCTCAAACTCAGCACCACCTTCCTAACCTGCAATCTTCTTCCTGACCTCTCCGCCCCCACTCCGGCCTATCACCCCCACCTTAACCTCCTTCCACTTATCGCATTTCCAACGCCCCTCCCCCAAGTCCCTCCTACCTACCTTTTATTTTAGCCTGCTGGGCACACTTTCCTCATTCCTGAAGAAGGGCTCATGCTCGAAATGTCGATTCTCCTGCACCTTGGATGCTGCCTGACCTGCTGTGCTTTTCCAGCAACACATTTTCAGCTCTGATCTCCAGCATCTGCAGTCCTCCCTTTCTCCTAGCTAAGAAATTACCCATGGATTGAGTGGATTTACTCCTCAGTAATGATTTGGCTGAGTGAAGGCTATAGTTTTGTGTATGATCACGGAATGCTTGAAGGGGGTTAGAGTAATAGAGCTCCTATAAAAATAACTTACATGTATTTTTCCATTGATTGTAATGTCCAGAATAATCACTAAACAAAGTCCATCACCAAAGGTCAAATTAATGCTACAGGCATATATTTGAGTAGCTGAAATTTTCCTTAGCAATGAGGATAACTTGAAGGAAACATTGGCATGTTTACATTATGAGGCTCAGAACTCAGATCCTAATTTAAATAGGTCTGCACAGTCAGCTCACACTGAAGCTGAGGCTGAAGATTTCTGGAGTGCTAATACATTTAAAATGGAGGTTTGATGATGAACTAGACACCTATGACAAGGAATGGATGGTGTCCATGAGGTAGTGGTACTGCTCCGATATCTTAAGGAGATATTGCAAGTAGAATGTGAAACTCCTACAGCAAGACATGTGGGAATATAGATACCCCAAGCATCGATAAACAATCATTTCACTTGACCCAGAACTCATAAAGGCATAGTGCAATTTTGTAAAATTTGTCCTACCTGTCAGGTAATAGGGAAGTTGCAAAGACATTGAAAAAGGCAAATTCTCACCCATTGCTAAAGATATTAATGGTGTGCAAACAACTTCAGCTCCTCAGTCTTAAAATAAAAAGAATCGAAAGAAACAGAAATAAAACAAGTCACAAATTCCTGTGTTGTAGACTGATGCGATCAAACTGTATTTCCACCCTTAATATTCATGACTTTATGTGTCCATCTGTTTGAGAAGAGGGAAGTTAAATAGAGTTTAATTGAAAGAGTTAAAAGTTAGGAATTCTTATTTTTGAATTGCCATTGGTTAATGACAATTTGTTCATAATAAATTACTATTTTGTTGTTAAATATGGAGAGCTAGTGAGAGTTCTCCATTAATCAGAGTTTTACAGTCAGGTAAATTCAGGCTTTAGATAATTTGATTAATTTTTCACCTTGCATGACACCAGGAACAATGGAGCTTTATTGATCCAAGTAAATCGTGATATAATTAAAATAATTTTTGATTTTTTTTACTCATGAAATTTCTTTCATCTTTCTGTATTTTCAGAACAATTTATTAATTAATGTTTATCTTCAATTTGTTTTAAAGTACCTCAAATACATGTAGAGATGGAAATGTGTTGCTGGAAAAGCGTAGCAGGTCAGGCAGCATCTAGGGAACAGGAGAATCGACGTTTCGGGCATTAGCCCTTCTTCAGGAATGGCTAATGCCCGAAACGTCGATTCTCCTGTTCCCTAGATGCTGCCTGACCTGCTGCGCTTTTCCAGCAACACATTTCTATCTCTGATCTCCAGCATCTGCAGACCTCACTTTCTCCTCAAATACATGTAGCCAATGAAAGGCCCAGCAGGCAGATTTACAGGTACAAGATCAAACCTGCAGACCTTGTGCACCAGCTGACCAATAGCTGAGATCAACTGTTCAACTTTCTGTGTAGTAGTAAATCAGTCATGAAAGCTTCATTAAAGGCAGCAAACGCCTTGGTAGTCTGTATGCAATAAAGTAGACAGGCAGAAGGCTGGAAGAACACAGCAAGCCAAGTAGCACCACAAGGTGGAAAAGTCAGCATTTCAAGTGTAACCCTTCTTCAGGATCCCAGAAACTTGGCTTCTTCACCTCCTGATGCTGCCTGGCTTGCTGTGTTCTTCCAGCCTCCTGCTTGTCTACCTGGGATTCCAGCATCTGCATTTTTTTTCTTTAGGTTGTGAGTTTGCTTGCTGAGCTGACAGGTTTGTTCTCAGATGTTTTGTCACCATGTTAGGTAACATCATCAGTGAGCCTCTGGTGAAGTGCTGGTGTTCTGTCCCACTTTCTATTTATGTGTCTTGGTCTGTTAAGTTGGGTGATATGATTCCTGATTCTGTTTCTCAGAGGTTGGTAAATGGGGTCCAACTCGGTGTTTATTTACGGAGGTCCAGTTTGAATGCCAGGCCTCTAGGAATTCCCATGCGTGTCTCTGTTTAGCCTGTCCTAAGGTGGATGTGTTGTCCCAGTCAAACTGATGTCCTCCTTCATCTGTGTGAAGGGTACTAGTGATAGTGGGTCATGTCTTTTGGTGGCTAGTTGGTGTTTGTGTGTCCTGGTGGTTAGTTTTCTGCCTGTCTGTCCAATGTAGTGTTTGTTACAGTCCTTGCATCGTACTTTGCAAATTACATTTGTTTTGCAGGTTGTTCGTATAGGGTCCTTTCGGTTCTTCAGTAGATGTTTCAGTGTGTTGATAGGTTTGTGGGCTACCATGATGCCAAGGGTTCAGATAGGAATTCCTAGAGGCCTGGCATTCAAAACAGAACTCCATCAATAAACAATTGACGATATCATGGCTGTGCTAAAGGAGGACACTATGGCCCTCTGGGGTATTGAGGCATTATGGGTGGAGCTGAGAAATACGAAGGGTGCAGTTACATTGTTGGGGCTGTATTACAGACCTCCCAACAGCGAGCGTGAGGTAGAAGAACAAATAGGTAAACAGATTATGAATAGATGTAGAGGCAATAGGGTAGTGGTGATGGGAGATTTTAATTTTCCCAACATTGACTGGGATACACTTAGTGTCAGAGATCTGGATGGAGTAGAATTTGTATGAAGTGTCCAGGAGAGTTTTCTAGAGCAATATGTCAATAGTTCTTCAAAGTTTGGGAGAACATTTGTAGCTCAGGTGCTCGTTGTTGTGGTTCTGTTCGCCGAGCTGGGAATTTGTGTTGCAGACGTTTCGTTCCCTGTCTAGGTGACATCCTCAGTGCTTGGATGCCTCCTGTGAAGCGCTTCTGTGATGTTTCCTCTGGCATTTATAGTGATTTGTATCTGCCACTTCCGGTTCAACTGGGTTCGACTGGGATAACACTACTATTATCGGACAAGCCAAACAGAGAACAGCCGGGGAATTCCTAGAGGCATGGCACTCATCCACTGATTCAATCAACAAGCACATCGACCTGGACCCAATATACCGGCCACTGCAGCGGACAGCTGGAACTGACAACTGGAAGTGGCAGATACAAACCATTATAAGTGCTGGAGGAAACATCACAGAAGTGCTTCACAGGAGGCTCCCAAGCACTGAGGATGTTACTTAGACAGGGGACGAAATGTCTGCAACACAAATTCTCAGCTCGGCGAACAGAACCACAACAATGCCAATAGTCCGACGAGGGAAGGGGCCATATTGGTCCTGGTACTGGGGAACGAGCCAAAAACAAGTGGTAGAAATTGCGGTGGGGGATTTCTTTGGGAACAGTGACCACAATTCTGTAAGTTTTAGAATACTCATAGATAAAGAAGAGAGTGGTCCTCAGGGAAGAGTACTAAACTGGACCAAAGCCAATTATACCAAAATTAGGCAGGAGCTGGGAAATGTGGATTGGACACAGCTATTAGAAGGGAAGTCCACGTTTGAGATGTGGGAGGCTTTCAAAGATAAGTTAACGGCACTCCATTGAAGGCAAAGGATAGGAAGGGCAAGATTCGTGAACTGTGGATGACAGGAGAAATTGTACGACTAGCCAAGAGGAAAAGGGAAGCGTACATAAGGTCTAGGCAGCTAAGAACAAAATGGGCCCTGGAGGAATATCAGAAGAGTAGGACAAGTCTTAAACAAGGAATCAAGCGGGCTAAAAGGGGTCATGAAATAGCTTTGGCAAGCAGAATTAAGGAAAATCCCAAAGCATTTTATTCTTATATAAGAAGCAAGCGGGTAACTAGAGAAAGGATTGGTCCACTAAAAGATAATGAAGGAAGGCTGTGTGCCGAACCTGAGAGAATGGGTGAGATTCTGAATGATTACTTTGCATCAGTGTTCACCGAGGAGAGGAACATGTTGAATCTTGAGATTAGAGATAGAAGTTTGATTAGTCTGGATCACATTGGCATAAGTAGGGATTGCAACATTCAAGAGGCATTTGGATGGGTATATGAATAGGAAGGGTTTGGAGGGATATGGGCCAGGTATGATGGTGCACGTTTGCAGATGACACAAAGATTGGTGGAGTAGCAGAAAGCATAAGGGACTGTCAGAAAACACAGGAGGATATAGATATACTGGAGAGTTGGGTGGAAATGTGGCAGATGGCTTTCAATCCAGACAAATGTGAGGTGATGCATTTAGACAAGTCTAATTCTATAGTGAATTATACAATGAATGGAAGAGCCTTGGGAAAAGTTAATGGGCAGAGAGATTTGGGAGTGCAGGTCCATTGTACCCTGAAGGTTGCTGCACAGGTGGATAGAGTGGTGAAGAAGGCATCTCTATGATTCTATGTGTTGGATATGCTAGAGGTTTTTAAGGTGGATAAATCCCCAGGACCAGATGGGATCTATCCCAGGTTGCTGAGAGAGGTGAGAGAGGAAATAGTGGGGCCCTGACAGATATTTTTGCGGCATCCTTAAATACAGGTGAGGTGCCGGAGGACTGGAGGGTAGCTTATGTTGTCCCCCTGTACAAGAAGGGTAGTAGGGATATTCCGGGTAACTACAGACCAGTAAGCCTGACATCAGTGATGGAAAAGTTGCTGGAGAAGGTACTGAGGGATAGGATCTATTTATATGTAGAAAAGACTGGGCTTATCAGTGATAGGCAACATGGTTTTGTGTGGGGGAGATCGCGCCTTACCAACTTAATAGTGTTCTTCGAGGAAGTGACCAAGTTGTTAGATGAAGGAAGGGCTGTTGATGTCATATACATGGACTTTAGTAAGGCGTTTGATAAGGTTCCCCATTGTAGACTAATGGAGAAAGTGAATTCACACGGTGTGCAGGGTGTTCTAGCTCAGTTGTTAAAGAACTGGTAGTGCAACAGGAGACAGAGAGTAGTAGTTGAAGGGAGTTTCTCGAAATGGAGAAAGGTGACCAGTGGTGTTCCACAGGGGTCAGTACTGGGGCCACGTTGTTTGTAATATACATAAATGATCTAGAAGAGGGCACTGTTGGTATGATGGTGCACGTTTGCAGATGACACAAAGATTGGTGGAGTAGCAGAAAGCATAAGGGACTGTCTGAAAATACAGGAGGATATAGATAGACTGGAGAGTTGGGCGGAAATGTGGCAGATGGCTTTCAATCCAGACAAATGTGAGGTGATGCATTGAGACAAGTCTAATTCTAGAGTGAATTATACAATGAATGGAAGAGCCTTGGGAAAAGTTAATGGGCAGAGAGATTTGGGAGTGCAGGTCCATTGTACCCTGAAGGTTGCTGCACAGGTGGATAGAGTGGTGAAGAAGGCATATAGTATGCTTGCTTTCATTGGATGGGGCACTGAGTATAGGAGCTGGCAAGTCATTTTAAAATTGTACAAGATATTGGTTCGGCCGCATTTAGAATATTGTGTACAGTTCTGCTCGCCACATTACCAAAAGGATGTGGACGTTTTGGAGAGGGTGCACAGAAGGTTTACGAGGATGTTGCCTGGTATGGAAGGTGCTGGCTATGAAGAGAGGTTGAGTAGGTTAGGTTTATTTTCACAAGAAAAAAGGAGATTGAGGGGAGACCTAATTGAGGTTTACAAAATCATGAAGGGTATAGACAGGATGGATAGAGACAAGCTTTTCCTGGGGTGAAGGATTCAATAACCAGAGGTCATGCTTTCAAGGTGAGAGGTGGAAAATTTAAGGGGGATACACGCGGAAAGTACTTCACACAGAGGGTGGTGGGCATTTGGAATGCGTTGCCAGCAGAGGTGGTAGAGGCAGGGATGGTAGATTGATTTAAGATGTGTTTGGATAAATGCATGAGTAGGTGGGGAGCAGAGGGATGCAAATGCTTAGGAATTGACCGACAGGTTTAGACAGTACATTTGGTCGGCTCAGGCTTGAAGGGCCGAAGGGCCTGTTCCTGGACTGTAAAGTTTCTTTGTTCTTTGTTCTAAACACATCGATTTGGACTGCATTTACCAACCTCTGAGGAAAAGCATTGGAAATAATAATATCACCGACCTTAAGAGAGCAAGACACTGAAATAGAAAGTGGGACATAACACCAGGGCTTCACTCTGGCTCATTGATGACGTTATCTAGTATGGTGACGAAACATCTAAAAACAAACCTGCCAGCAAACTTACATCCAGAACCTCAATCTGAGCTACATATCTTCACAAAAATTGCAAAGCAGTTTTTTTTTGTCTCTAACTACATGTCATAAGGGCATCAATATTTGGTTTCTGTATCAATAGCTTGATGTTTCCAGCATTTGATAGTTTTGAATGGGGCAAAACTTTCAATTATAGCAATTTGATTGCCCATCAAGTGGTATTGCCATTTACCTGCCTGGTTTTTAAATATTCTGTCTTGATCCATAACAATTTGCAGGTCCTGCATCTCAGGTGAATAATATTGAGCTCGCTGATCCTGCCAAGTATGGTGCACTGCCATTCACTGAGCAGTGCTTCGGAGTACCAAACACAAGAACCTTTAACTAATGATTAATACCCGGTATTATCCCTTTCCTACAACACCATTGGCTCAAACAGATGCAGTAAATTTGTATTTCACTACTAGCCCCTGAGGCCACATCAGGCTGCCATCATTCTATCCTATCACTTAATCCCCAAGATATTACTACTGCAACACTCAATAGATTCTTAAAACAAAAAGAAATCATTCTTGTACAATGCTGGCTGTTTCAGCAGGTTTGATATATATGCTTTTTACATAATGTAATAAAATGGAGAGACAGAACAATTCTACATAAAGGATTAAGCAGAGACCAGAAAGGACTAATCTTCAATTAGTTAATTTATTACCTGCCAAGGAAGTCAATTGGAAGAGGAGAATGCCTACAGTAGGAGGAGTTTGACAGAATGCTGACCATTTTCATCCATTTACATGGCCCACTGCTGGTTTCAATAATCTGTCTAAATTAAAAAAGAACCCTTGTTGTCTACACCATCCATGTTTCCAAAACTCCTGTACATTAATTTCATTTAATCCTGTACAACTTCCATATGGCACTAACAGTGTAGCTTGCCAACATCATGTTGTTTATCTTTATCACATTTGTTGTTAACGCATACCCAGTTGAGATAAATAAGTAAACCTGCTTTGGATCATTTTTATATCTAGCAATTGTATCAAAATTAGTTTGAAACATCAGACATTTGGGTTATGGAATATAAAGTTCTGCTTAACAGGAGCCTATATTGAAGGATACGAACATCATTACCAAAGTCAATGGAACTACTGTTTCTCACTACAACTGGATGAACTTGTGATTCATCTTTTGATTCACAGTGCAGCTCAATCATAGAAGCATGTGTTATGGACTAGGCTAGGCCACTCAAAACATTCTTAAGCTGGCAGCCCAGACCATAACTTTGCAGTTTGTTTCAGTAAGTGTACAGTGAAAAATACCCAGAGTAAATTAGCGAGGTTGACTACCCGGTTTTAAAACAGGCAAAAATTTATTCACAAAATTACACAATGAAACACAAAGAACAGAATAAGGAACCGCTACAGAACTCAGTCTATCCAAACTAGACTTAGTTATGCTGTTCTGAATATACACAATAGTCCCAATAAACAAACCCACCTAAACACTGTAAAAATGAAACAAAGGCTTACAGGTCGAAGTTAGAAGGGCAGAAGGAGAGAGAGTCTAGCAGCCTGTTTCCACACAGCTCCACAGGTGAACTGACTCTAACTTAATGTCGGTTTCCAAGATTGGCCACTCCCCTTTCATTTTACATGTCACTTCTAAACATAAAAGCTTTGGCCTAAAGTCTCATCTGTTTACGTATAAACAAAAAAGACTTCGCAATACCCTTTCATCTCTGTGGAGAAAGTGAGGTCTGCAGATGCTGGAGATCAGAGCTGAAAATGTGTTGCTGGAAAAGCGCAGCAGGTCAGGCAGCATCCAGGGAACTCCAAACTAGACTTAGTTATGCTGTTCTGAATATACACAATAGTCCCAATAAACAAACCCACCTAAACACAGTAAAAACGAAACAAAGGCTTACAGATTGAAGTTAGAAGGGCAGAAGGAGAGAGAGTCTAGCAGCCTGTTTCCACACAGCTCCACAGGTGAACTGACTCTAACTTAATGTCGGTTTCCAAGATTGACCACTCCCCTTTCATTATACATGTCACTTCTAAACATAAAAGCTTTGGCCTAAAGTCTCATCTGTTTACGTATAAACAAAAAGACTTCACAATACCCTTTCATCTCTGTACCAAACCTAGCCATTTCAGAGCCCGGAGTGTTTTATGACCCCTCTGGGAAAAAAAAAAATCAAGGACGTGGAACAGCTTTTAGAAAAAAGGACCAGCTTTGTGACACATGATTTAAATTTAAAAAATATCAAGTACACATTAGTAATAAATATTTGGCTGATGAAATGGTGAGAGGTTCTAGAGTTGAAGAACTGCACTCTAAATCTGAAACTTCATTTCCAATTTTATTTGTATATATAAGAATAGGGAACAAGTGACTACAATCTGAATCATGCAGTTCAAGGATATGTGTTCTGCTATTATGTGTACGTGTGATTTCAGAATAAATGTATATGAGATTCCTGTTGAGACCTTTGAAACAGACGTAATCAACTTGGAACTAAAGTGAATGATCAATGGCAAATAAAATTTTTTGAAATGGGGATTAGGTTTGCTGAGAAGTTATTAAAACAGTATTTATTATTGTTTAATGAATACAAATCCCTAGAGCTAAACACTATCCTCTTCTTTTGCCATGTTCAAAGTGGTTAGTCTACCACTTAGTACGCCAGGTGGACACTCCTTGGTTATATGTGGCAATGTTTGTGGCTTTCCATCATACTTCAGAAATAGCTGCAATAAAGCAGTACTTCAGATAGATTAGGCTAGAAAAGAGCTTAGGCAACAAGATGCCAAAAATATTAAAGTACAAGTGCATCTAAATATGACTACAGTTAGAGTTCAGTGTGTTGGTTCAGTTTCTACATTAAATGAAGGACATGAAGCAATTAAGTAATTTCAGTGTTCATTTATCATCAGGATTCTGTTTGACGTGATAAAGTACAAATGTATAGGAATACATGCTAAATTGGGATTAGTCTCATTAGACTGGAGCAGATTAAAGGGTAAGAGAAATATTTAGAATATTATGGGACCGCACAGATTGTATGGAAAAAGATGATTTTCAGTGACTGATGCGTTTAGAAGAATGAAGCATAAATATAAGATTAGATAAAATGTAAAAGGTTCCCATCAGAGAAGAAGCTTTTTTTACATCAGTAAGGTCTAACACATGATGAAAGCTCATAATTCAAGGAGAGATTTATCAAAAAATAGATTGAAATGAATAAAGAAAATGCTAACACAGTCGGGTATTGAATGAAGACAAATAATCACACAAAGGATAAACACATGGATTGGCTCAGTTGAGTGACATGTCTCTGCATTGTAAATTTGATGTAATTCTGTGTAATCTCAGAGAATGAAGGGAAAAAGGTAACAAAAGAATCAGCATTGAGTTAATCAGAGACCAGAGGCATGGTTGAAATAGAGACAACTTAGGAAGTTTGTGAAGCTGAAGATGGAACAAGACAAATAGTAAGAGGAAATTGTACCAGCAAACAGAGGCATAATAAGTAAATGAAAGATCAGATTTAGATGAGAGAAATATTGGAGAATAAATATACAGTAACTTGTTTCAGAGGAAAAGTAAAACTGCAGGAACGTACTGCTGCAAAAAAATTCCAGGCAGCACCAAGACATTCGTATAGTTCAGCTTTTAATGAGCTGTGACTATGTAACAGTACCACGTATTCTGTCACCTTAATAAGCAATCAGTAGAAAGGAAGAAGAACTTTTCATGAGTTCAGGACATCACAAAGTGTTGTGCAGCCAATTAGGTACATTAAAGCATTATCACTGTGATCATAAGGGAACCATGGTCACCAATTTGTTCACAACCAGCTCTTGAGAACTTGGTTGAGTAATAAATATTGATTAGAGAACTCTCTTTTTGAAAAATCATGCTGTGGATCTTTTATATCCACCTGCAAGAACAGACAAGATCTCAGCCAACACCTTATCCAAAAGATTGCAAAAGGAGTGCCGTGTTCCTTCAGTACTGCATGAGGTAGCTGTACTTATCTACCAATCTTTCAGCTCACTGCCCACTGGCAGCGAGGGCTAAATCATTTAGGAAGCAAAAAGTAACATTTTTTAATGTTTTTAACTGATAAAGTTAAAAGGTAAACAATGATTAAAAAAGAGCATGTTTAGGCTCAGCACCTGTGCTCAACTTGAAAGTGCCTCCTTGAAATTATGAGTTTTTTCTTCATCAGTTCAATATGAAAGTGGTTTACTGTTGTTCTGTGCTGATGTGCAAAGTGGCAATGTGCATCTCTGGTGTTGCTTAACAAAACTCTACACTCCAAAAAAAAGTCACAGGTAATAGATGGTATAGGAAGCACTTAGAGATGATTCTGGCACTGTAGAAATTGTCATCTTTTACTGCACTGTTAACTGACCTGACTGGAATCAGCTGTTCTTTTTAATGTTTATTCCCCCCATTAAATTGATGTGCCATCATCCCCATTGCAGCACTTTGTGACAGAAAGATGCATAAAACAGATGTGATCCAAATGAATTTTAACAAAATTATCACCCTTTATCTGTTAATTACTCACAATTGTTGTAGCATCCAACAATAGCAAAATGACAGCAAGAGCTTAATGTCGCGCTGGGAGCTTCTGCAGAATCCCAATGGGCTAGTGAATGGGATCACTTAATGTTGGAAAATGTTTTGGGTCTGTTAGGTGCAAGGGTGATTTAGCACTGAGTGGGTTTAAGGTGAAGCGTAAACTTATTAAGCTGTCCAAATGTGCCAGAACCATTCTTATGGACTCTGCTTCTGGGCTGGGAGTCATTTATTTTGAATTTGAAAGGTCGCTTAACTGGACTGCGAAGCCCTTTGCAAGTGAAAAAAAATATTTCTGCTGCAGCAACATCGTTTGCATTTGCATACAGTTCAGTGTCCTGTATCATTAAAAACATCTTTTACAGCCTGGTTATTTTCCATGTAACATCCAAAGCAATACAATGAAAAATTTGTAAAAGGAACCCTTATTAGCTGCACCTGAAAATGGAAAAGTTTGTGTTTTGAGATTGCAGGCAGAGTTAGATCAAATCCTGGACAGGTTGAATGTTTCATCATAATATTTCACAGAAGAAATAAACTGGTATGTCCTAACACTGAATAATGTGATTGCTTCTTCATTTTAAGCTGATATTCAAATAGACTGGCTAAGAATGCCATTCTTCCAAACAAAGAAAAAGCAGGATTTCTTTTCATTCTCAAAATCATGTTGAAGCTTCAACCATGTCTCTCGATTTGCTTAAAAACAATTGCTCATTTCGGTGATATCATATTCAGGGTGCAGTTTGACAGTATTTACAAAGCCATCTGCTCACTGAATCATTTTCCATCTTGCATAACAAGGTGACCCAGGATTACTGTGTGTCACAAACCCATAATAAATTGTTGTTCAATTGAAAAGGCTGATGAGAAAAATAAAACAAGAGAGAGAAAAATGGCACACAAATAGGAAACGGAATCAAGTACACAAAAAATAGACATTTGGTGTTGCAGAGCTCTAGTATTGTTTAAAAGGATACCTTTTTGTTAAAATATGTCATCTTGTACTCATCAGGACAATTAACAAGAATGCCAATATAAGGGGAAAACAATTTATAATGCAAAAGAGGAGACTGCCAATTGATTGTTCAGTGGGCTCTGCTTGGTAGAGACATGGCCATTAAGAATGAACCAATTAATCCAAACTAACAGTTAACTGCCAAATTGCTGCTTTTTTCAGCATTCTCGTGCTGAAAAATGGCTTTTTGGCATTGATGTTCAGGTTGTTTTGAGCTCAGGTCAGGTTTTCAAACTAATAATTGACAGAGCCAAAACTCTAAAGCAGAAAAGCAGCATGCACATCTCTTCAAAACACCTTAGAACTCAATTACATTATCAGTGAAAGAAATTGATGCACATTTATTACAATTATCAAAAATCAGGTATTCATTCCCGCCGAAAGAAATGGATGTACATCTGCCATTGTATTGACCAAGTCACAATTCCTGTTGAAAAGAAACACATTATGTCAGTATATCTTTAAGAGGCAAGCTCATGCTGCCATAATTGCATCATAGCACATGACCTGAGGATATAAAAGTCTCAGACATCATTGTACTCGGAACAGTTGAAGTATGACATGGTTCTAGAAGTATATGCTTCTGCTGCATATGAATAGACTAGTATACACCCAGATGTGAATGTGTTAGTGATTGTATTCATTGAATGTAACAGCCAGCTGTAACAAATATTCATTGTATCCTTAAATACCATGATTTTCATGATCAGCATCATGTGATACAAGGGATAACATGAGCGAAGTTTGGATATCCTGCTTGTTGAAAAACCTACACTATGGTTAACAGCAGTGGCCATCTATGAAATATCCCAAGATTTCAGTAGCAGATATTTGAAAAACTAATTGAAGCTCATCCAGACAACACCTCTAGACATACAGACTTTGAAGAAAGGGACACTCACTTCACCTTTTAAACAGCACCAATTTCTATGAGTACAGACAGCTGTACAGATCTGTAGATTAACCATAAAGAAATCAAAGCTGTTTTTGCTAGAAATTCTTTCTAAAAAAACATTAAAAATTGCCTCAATTGATGATAAAAGCTGCAGTCCACTTTGGGGCTGAAACATGGTGTTGTCTTCTTTAGAGAGCTGCAGGTTTATTCCGAAGTTGTTCCAAAATTAGCAATCTTTCTCAGAACAAGATTCCCTTCTTAACGAAGGAACACTTTTGATTTCTACTGACACAAAACCAAGGTCCATTTCTTAATTAACATTAAACGTAAAGATACAGTTCAAAATGTTTAAAGCTGCGATATGAGTAGCGAAAATCTCATTGTGTAATGGGCATCCTTACTGAATAACATCTGATCAAACAATATACACAGTTCTATTTCATAGATCAAATGATAGCTGATCTCTAAAAGACAGCTCTGAAAATCCTGCCATCAGTAAGGAAAGATTTCACAAAATTAACTCACTGTCTTTCTGTGGATGGTCAGAAAGGACTAGAAAAGATTTGTAAAGTTCCCAAAGATCTGCTCAAAATGGGAAATAACTTCAGAATCAACAGACTCGAACTCAAACAGACAGCAAACCCAAGACACTATTGAAGAAGGTTTGTCAGAAGGTGCCACAGCAAAAGACTTGAATGTGACTTTTCTGAGGTGAATCTCTCAGAAAAGCTAATTGGTTGAGTAATAACTTCTACAACATATTAAAGCCCTTACGAGAGGTCTTTTCGTCAAGAAAAAGAACAAACCATTGATGCATTAATTGAAGATGAATGTAACTATGAAGCCATAGTGATAGCCCACACTAACTACACTACAGTCAACACCATTGTTACAGTCAGTAAAGCATACCAAAATCTGTAACAAATGTAGTTTATCACATCTACCCAAACATTTTCCAGCTTTTCTTACTATCTGTAGTCATGTAGCACCATGAGACATTGTGCACACTTGTGCAGGAAATCTGGTTCCAAAGACCAAGCCATACTCCAGAACTTAACAATGGTGACCAACAACATGGTCCAGCACCATAGCACTGGAAGCAAGGAAAGTGTAAAGAAGCTACACAACCACAAACAAATCCATGTGGTTCAGAGTGAACTAAATGAAAGGCACATTTTAGAAGATAAGCAAACTTTCCACACCATGTTGATAAAATAAGGTGATTAGAAGTTTTTATGACTGTTAATATCATATCTCCTGAAGAGGCAGGTCAACACACATTAGTATCTAAAATCAATGCAGCAACTTGTGACAACGTATTACTATTACACAGCAACTGTTCTCCATAATACAGCATATGAGAAACTGTCTCCAAAACTAAGGGGTTCCCAACTCTATACATTGGCAGAATCATACGTGGAGTGCCAGAATGATTATATCTGACATACTGAGAGGATTTCTTAACTCATGCAAAGACCACAATATTGCTCTCAATCTATATCTTGTTCTTACTAACCATGAAGTTGAAAATTTTCTCACGGTGATCTTTATACTAGGTTAAAGCCAAGGTGAACAGTTGTACTCACAAAATGAAGAAAGATGAGCAACTACAAGAGTTGAAAAAGGTAATTATTCAGGGATGCCTGCTATTATCAAAGAAGTCCCCAAGAAAATAGTTTGTTTTGAGCACATATAGAATAACCTCATAAGTCGCAACACGTCATTTTTAAGGGCAACAAATCCAAATACAAAAAACATTGCATCAAAATGCCATTTCTATGTTACACCATGGACACATGGGTACACAAGACAGCTAGCATGTGAATACACATACTGGCCAGTGGTAAATTAGGATATTCAATGACTCATGAATGTATGTGAGGCATAAGTAGCAGTGAAGAAAGGTTCTCTATTCGTATAATGTTCCATTCATTCCTTGGATGAAAATAGTAACAGATCTATTCACATTGCACGGGGAAGATCACATACTTGTGATTGATTATTTCTCTAAATATACCATTGTTGAATGACTTAGCAGCTTAGTAAGTGCAACCATCATTGGCACGATGAGCAATATTTTCAGTTTATCCATTATTCCAGAATGGATAGTCCTGATAATGGACTGTAATTTGCTAGAAAACAATTTCAAGACCATGTCTACTCAGTGGGGTATGACCCACGTCACATCATCACTCCACTATCCATGCTTAAATGGTCTATCAAATGTGTGGTATGCACTATTAAATCAATGATGATTAAATATCAAGCAATAAACAAGATTTTCACATGTTGTTGCATTTTCACACAAAACCAATGGAAAAGTAATGACTATCCCCAGCACAACTTGTATTCAGAAAGCAAGTGAAAATGATATAGCATAGCAACCATCTAACCATTCCAAGAGAGAAATCATTCTGTTTCAAAGCCAGAAATGAATGAAAGGTATACAGAATAAGCAAGCCTACCATTCCATTCCCCCATCCACACTTTTGAAAATCAGATCACAATATTGTGTTCCTTCTCCCAGCTCATTAGCAGAAGCAAAAATAGGAGAATCCTTCACAGAAAGTAGTACAATGCTGGTCTGAGGCAGGGGAAGAGCTTCTCTGGTACTACTTGGAATTGATGGATTGGACCATATTCAAAAACTCAGTGGACAACCTAAACGAGTACAGCACCATTGTCACGGACTTCATTAGCAAGTGCATGGAGGAGTGCGTGCCAAAGAAGTCAATCCAGGTGTCCCCCAAACGGAAACCTTGGATGAACTGGGAAATCCAGAGCCTACTTAAGACCAGGCAGGCAGCGTTCAAGTCAGACGACCCAGACCCATACAGAAAATCCAGATATGACCTCCACAAAGTGATCAGAGATACTAAGAGGCAGTACTAGACCAACTGAGAGGCCCAAACCAACCATACGGACACCTGGTTCAGAGAAAGAGAGCAGACATAAACACATTCCTCCCTGATGTACTCAATACTTCCTATGCTCCGCTCAAGCAGAATGCCAGTGGTGTGGTGTCATCAGCCCTGGACACACACCTGTCCCCTCAGTCACCGCTGCAGACATCAGAATGGTCTTCCTGAGAGTCAATCCAAGGAAAGCGACAGGCCAGACCGAGCAGTCAGATCCTGTGAGGACCAGCTGCCAGAGGTATTCATCCATGGACCGTCACCAAATTCAGAAGAATTCGGGGAAAACACTTCTGTCTGTGTCGCTGAAAATTTTGCAAATGCAATGGAATAGAGTTAGATATGGAATTCAAATCAGACGAATGATCGAGGGTTTATACAGGAGGATAGAACTGAAAGAGGATAAAATAACAGAGAGATTTGCAGTGAACAACTAAAAGTTTGCAACTGACACATGGAAAGCAAATGAAAGTTATGGATAATATTGATGAAAAGGTGACAGGCTGTTAGATGAGTTGCATTTGTGAGGGTTAGCATTTGTTAAGGCCTCTCAGAACAGTGAAGAAGCAGCTGAGCTTCAAAATGACGAAAAGGACCTTGTGAAGATAAAGACTTGAACAGCGACATCAACACTTGAGGCAACAAAGCAAAGAGATTAGCCAAATTGTTGATTGTGAAATAATAACTTGCAATGATTTGAGTGAAGACATATAAAGAATTTGACACAGAAAATACATGCTGAGTTCAGATAAGGATTGAAATCACTGCAAGTAACCAGTCCTGCGATGCAAGGGTAGAGTAGGCGATTTCAGAGAAGATTTTGATTCGGAAATGATGGGGAGATTTGAGGAAATGTTAAGTACCAAAGATTTGTAGCAGCTTAGTGGAGGGCAAAAGTTTATACCAGTGAGTAATTAAATAATCTTTGGCCAGATATTGTTCAGAGAAGCCAGGACTGTTGGAGGGAGAGTAAAAATCTGTAACACAGTGATAATTTGACAGTTCAAGCCTGAAGATAATTGAAAAGGTACCAGGACTGTGACGGCCATTTTCTGGATCCATGCCATGCTTGTAAACAAGGGTGATCTAAAGTTTATGCAGTGAGCTAACCAACATGCTACTAGCTTAAACCATTCAAGCATTTACAGAGAACTCCTAGCGACTTTACAAAGGGACCAAGATAGCATCTTAATCTGATATTGAGTCTGCTGTGCTGGTGTTATATTACAAAATCCCCTTTCACTAGGTTCACTAGGATTTCACCAAAATCCACTAGGTATTTCACAAATTACAAATGTTTTAAATTTGTAAGTTGGACTTATGTTATGAGGACATCCCTGATGAAAAGTGACATAGAACCAAATGGTCCTAGTGCTCATAGCGGTTTGCAGTGTATTGACGTAGGCACGGGGGTGAAGATATGTAAATGAAGATGTGTAATAGAAGCATTTCTATAAACAAGCATGGACCTAAACCTAAGGCCAGAACATACAAGGAGATTATTCTAGTTTAGTATTGAGTATAAAAAGGATAATAGATTTGTAAATGTTAAAAATTCAAAAGATTGGAATTAAGTAAGTGACATACCAAGCAGGCTTGTTTATAGTTTACTAGTACAAGGAACTGCTGGTGCAGTGAAAGACAATGTCAGGTCATGGCTGACATCCAGTGTGAGCTGTGGAATCTGATGGCTTAGTGGTGTTAACACAATAGTAAACATGTGCACCAGTTAAGTCCAAGTGGCCAGATAGTGAAGAGCTTCTACACAAGTCAAGGATGATGAAAACCAAAAATATATTTAACCAGCTGGTGTTCTCTGTGATGCAGGGGTGGCACGATGGCTCAGTGGTTAGCACTGCTGCCTAATAGCACCAGGGACCTGGGTTCAATTCCAGCCTCGGGCAACTGTCTGTGTGAAGTTTGCACATTGTCCCCATGTCTGCGAGAGTTTCTTCCGGGTGCTCCAGTTGCCTCCCACAATCCAAAGATGTGCAGGTCAGATGAATTGCTAAATTGCCCATAGTATTAGGTGGATTAGTCAGGGGTAAATATAAGAAGGGGGTGAGTTTCTCTTCTGAGGGTCGGTGTGGACTTGTTGGGCTGAAGGGCCTGTTTCCACACTGTAGGTAATCTAATAATACAAACCAAAACTGTAGTGTTGGTAGGCAAGAATCTGTACAGAATTGGGGCAGGGGAAGTGAGAGTGAGAGTAAAACAGTTAGAGGATTCTGTGTTCCTGCATGTAAATCAACTGGTATTACACTGCATTTTGTTTTTAGAATATCCACTTTATCCATAAGTATATTAGACATCACTTTTCCATTGGAAGCAGACATCACATTTCACTGTTCTATATTATACCTCCTAAATTGATCATCCTTTGTTCCTGTGGGTGTACTGAAAGGATTTGATTTCCTGGCCTCCAATTGAAGCTCTCGGTATTGAAAGGAGGGGTGGAGTAGTTAGATTCAGTATTTTTGGGGATAGTTTTGAGTGGTACTTGTTTGCCTCAAATACTATATGCCACTTATGAGCTAGAATCTGAATGTATTTTGGATCTTGCTGCATAGGGGCACGGACCACTTTATTATTTGTGGAATTGTGACTGTAGATAGCTAGTCAAGTACATGTTAAAACAATTCCCCACATTTATAGTATTTATTTGATAAGATAAAATTTATAAAACATTGAGGGAGGAAATCGAAGGCAGTTAAAAATAAGGAAAGGTCAATACAAGCAATGAGAAGTCTTGAAAATGATGAAAAACTGGAATACCTAATTAGTGTTTCAATAATTTTCAGCTGAAGTTCAGTTCATACTAAATGCAGCAAAGCTGACACTGGAATCCACCAGTAGAAACTGCAGTTTGCTCTTTTTTCCACATTCCACCTTTAATTCAAGCTACAGTCACCTATCAGTGACAAGTGAACATGCAACCACAGAAATGATGGGATACGATTTACCACTCCCTAAATATGATTAGTATGGAGTAATTATGGTGCTAGCTGTAAAAGTGAGGGTTGAGGAGAAAATGTTTGGGGTTTGGGATGTATGTTTCTTACTGTGTTGGCTGGGGGCTGGAATTGTGTTCAACACAACATTATTTGTCCAATATGCTGTGACAAAAGCATTTCATTTTGCATTTGCTGCAATGCTGGAATTTGCCTGACTGTTATTAATCAACTGTGTTCATCTTAAGAAAAGTAAATAATTTCAAATGGCTTTTTTTCCCACAATCACTGTTCTGTGTCCATTGATTCTAATACAACATAATCAAAATTTATATTTTAGAACAAGTAATTTCTTTCATTTAAAAACTCATAAAACAATCTGTTTTGCAGTTAAAGTCTCCTGGTCTATCATAATTCTATTTACACTCCTTCTTCTGTCACCTAATCTGAAGTCACATTGAAAACTCAGTACCTATAATTAAAGTGACTATTTCCTGAAAAGCAGGCATCGAACAGTTCCTCTCTTTCAGCCTTTCCTTGTTTGACCGCAAGATGTTTTTTCATTTGTTTGGAAGAGGACATATTTGACAATTCAGTGAGTACTTAACTGTTCACATGCTGTGAACCTGAAAGAGTAGAAGTAGGTTTTCTTTAGTTTAACAAAGAAAGTGGTTAGTTTTATTATATTTAAACCAATTTAAGTCAGATACGAAAATGTGCACTGACACATATGTGCACACACCTGTATAAGTACAGATTACAGAGTGGTGCTAGAGACATTGGCCAAATTACAGATTATGAAAATAAGGTGTGTATTCCTAATTTGGTGACGACTGGATTCAGGCTGAACTTGTTGCTCTCATTTTTCCAATTTCGACATATAAATGACTAAATTGGCTCTGTGTTTAAGGGCACAGTTGTGAAAGTTGTATTATTTCTTTAAAATCTCGGTCTGCTTCTTATGGAGCGAGATTCCTACAGCAGGTAGGGCCCAAAATTTGCAAGTTGTATAGTGAAAGGAAGAGAGACAGAGACAAGAGAGATTCCACTTTGCTTCCCAGATGCATGTCCAATTATGCAGAAAAAGCATGTGCTGAAATCCTACAAAGTTGTTAGCTTGTCATGTGACCACTCGCTCCAACTGCCAGCAATGTTCACTAATGAATATTCCAATTTTGTAAATGATTAGCCATTGACTATTACATTGGGATCTTAATGGTGGAAAATGGAATTAAACCTGCATCCCATTGTTTAAGCAGACAGCCTTAAATGGTCTCTCTTCAGCAACTGATACAATGATTGCAATAGAAATCTTAGAAATAGGAGGGGAGATACGAATTGTTTCATACATTTCCGAGAGTCATTGTCTTTGGTGAATTTTGCAAACTGCTGACTTCAGTTCATTGGGATTGAAATATTGAATGTATGATAATACAAATTCGGTAGCTGGAAATGTGTTGCTGGAAAAGCGCAGCAGGTCAGGCAGCATCCAGGGAACAGGAGAATCGACGTTTCGGGCATAAGCCCTTCTTCAGAAGTGGAATCTCTCTTGTCTCTGTCTCTCTTCTTTTCACTATACAACTTGCAAATTTTGGGCCCTACCTGCTGTAGGAATCTCGCTCCATAAGAAGCAGACCGAGATCCAGCAACACATTTCCAGCTCTGATCTCCAGCATCTGCAGACCTCACTTTCTCCCCAATACAAATTCGGTAGCCATGTTCACTGTGAGTTCAAGTCACTTTAATATGTGTGTTTAAAATATCTACTTATTTTTGAAGTTTAATATCATGCTTTCAGCTTGTGAATTAAAATTGTTATTTGAAATAAGCATTTCTTTATTACATGGTTATCTGAACCGTTTTGACCATAATACACAAAAAGTATAGAATATTTGTTCATCAGGAACAAAGCATAACCAAGAGTATGTTCAATATGTATTAAGTTCATGGCCACTGTATAACACAATCATATTCAGTGTGTAACACAATCTCATTCAATATATTATCAAACTCATCGTCTCTGTGTAATTTTCATGTTCAGTGTGTAACAAAATCACAATCGGTGTGTAACATGCAGATATTTTGTGTATAACACACTCACATACTCTTTCACTTGCCCCCTCCTTTTTCTTTCTCTCTCTCTCTTGTATATGTAAGGTTAGACACTATAGATTCTTCAGACAGTGGGACCAGACTTTAGGATTAATGATGACTGGGTTCCACATGCCTGCACCATTTTCCTAGAAGTTGAAAGTCAATAGGCTGCCTTCAGGAGGCCTGTCCAATTAGGCAGAGTAATTTAGCTGTCCACAGAATGGGGCGTTAGCAGGTCCTGATGCTGTGAACAGCCAAAGATCCCACAAGGGGAGGAGGCAATACGGATATAGATGTGTTTCCACAAAGATGCCTAAGTAACGAAGATTCTAGAATCGTTACAAGTCAGAGTCATCACAACTGCCAGGAATTGGTTTAGCTCAGTTGGCTGGATTGTTGGTTTACAGAGCAGTATGATGCCAACAGTGTGGGTTTAATTCCCATCACCAGTTTGAGGTTACCCCTTAAGGGCCCTCCTTCTCAACCTCTTCCCTCGCCTGAGGTCTGGTGGCCCTCAGGTTAAACCACCACCAGTAGCTTCTCTCCAATAAGAGAGCAGCCCCTATGGTCTGATAACACTATGGCAATACAATACATCATAACTGCCAACACATCATTATTAACCACTTACCAACAGGGAGCTGTCTCTGAAGACCCACTGCACTTTTCACATGCTCAAGGGGAGCATGAGGGAGCTGCTTTGACAGGGGAAAAAAATATTGGTCTTGCTGTAAAATGGCCTTTAAGTGGATCCTTAGTTGACTATTTGACTATCCCAAGGCAATTCTCAACCTCCACTGCCTTGACAGTCTCCTGGAGGCAGAAATCTGAGAGTTTGCCTGATATAGTTCTTCTATATCTTCCTTGCTGCTACATTGCAAGCATGTTTCCAAGGAGCAGGGACAATTCTCTTTGTATATTCATACATTTGCTTTTGCTGCTTTCTTTTTACCAGACTACTTTGTATCAATATTTATTCAGCAGTATAAATGCCTAAATGAAATCCTGTAATGTAAACAATTGTTTGTGACATCATATTTGTGACAGCATAAGGTAAGGGAGCTATTATGCCAACTCACTGCCAAGAATAAGCAGTGATATTAGGACTGAGGACAAGAAGCAGCATCACTGAGATCAAGTAAGTAGTGATGGCAATTCCAATGTTGAAATACTATAATGTTAATGACAAAGTCACCCTGCAGTGTGACGCCAGCAAGACAGGATTTGGAGTAACCCTAACACAGCAAGGACAACCATTTGTGTCCAGGGTGTTAACACAACTGGAGCAAAGCTAAGCTCAGAAAGAGGGTCTGGCCATTAACATTGATTGTGAGCATTTGCATCAGTACCCATTTGGGAAACATAAAGTGACTGCCAAGTCTGACCACAAGTCACTTTAAAACATTTTCCTAAAGCCACTGCTTTCTGTTCCAAAGCATCATTAAAGAATGTTACTCTGGTTCCAGGGATACCATCTGGACATGGCATACAAGCATGTAAAGCAGATGCATTTTGCAGACATACAGTCAAGAGCAAAACTCCCAATGACAAAAATAAAGGATGTTACAACACAGTGTGAAATCTTCCAGGTTCAGCATGAAACAACTGTTCATCATGCTCAAGAAGTCATTAACCCCTCAGCGATTTTAAAGATAACAGAAACATACCCTGTTCAAGTCAAATAAACTATTCAACAAGATGCAAATCTCCAAGTGTTGCAAGGAGTGAAAAAAAGGATGGCCTAAAAAGCATCCAGGTCACACCTGGCATGATAAAGCACATTCCAGCTATTACAATAATCCTGACATTGTCATGAGTGACAATGGCCCTGGTTTATGTGTGAAAAATGCAGTCACTTCAAAAATAATTGGAAAATTCAGCCCCACACATCATCGCCACACCATCCGCAGTCAAATAGAAAGACTGAGGTGGCAGTGAAAATCATCAATGGAATCATAAAGAAATCAACAAATCCCACTCATTTGTATACAAGGCAATCCATAGGTGCAGAAACACACCAATGGAAGACATGGACTGGAATCCATTACAAAGCGTGCTGTCATGCCACGCACAGACTACTCTTTTGTTGGAAAAAAACCTACTGAAGCCAGAGTAATAGCACATCATTGACAAAATCAAGGTGTAATGTCAGAAAGCCGAAGTGTATGACCAGACGCACAATCACAATTGCAGGCTCGTGCACCTGACTGGAGAAGGTGTTCAAGCAGCTGATCTGGAGCAACTGATCAGAGACAATACATCACCAACACAGATCTTCCATTAACTATTAGACCCCGAAGTCACAGCAATCCAACAACAGAAATGGAACAACAACAACTACCTCTGCAGTAACAAGTGATATATGTATGACACTCTCTGGGGAAACAACAACATCTAGATGAATTGCTAACGACAAAAACAAGCATGGCTTGGCTGGAGCCTCTGGTAATTTTGTTAAGGGCTGCCTAGTAGGCCCAATGCAGGCCTAATTTATCTGAACACATTTCAGGCACCATAGGCATTCAAGGCAATGCAATATTGTAGAGGGGTCTTATAACAGATGGTTTGTCCTTCATTTGGATATGTAAAAAGCCCTAACTCCTGTTTCAGTTATGGGCCCTTAAAGCTCTTCCCTTACCTACACTACTAAGGTACACTTGTGGCTTTTAATGACCAGCCTGCTATATTAAAAGCTGGAAGCCATTTAATACATGAAAAATGAGCAGAGTGCAGTTGAATTTTCAGACGATTATTTAACATATTCATATAAAACTCCTTTGTTAATGAGTAGAGAGAAAATCTCTGTAGAAATGAAAGGAAGTCTAATAAACTAACATGGTAGTAAAATAATAATAGATCCCTTTCGACATTGCCAGAAAATGTGGATCTATTCTCCCATGGAATACAAATCTCTCACTGGAAATATGTTTACATGTGCTTTCTGATCAAATCATCCAGCACTGCAGGGGAAAAATGGATAACTGTACTTAAGTATAAAATGGAAAACTGCACACTGTAAAACAAATATCCAACTATTTACCATCCTCATCACATTCTGAACATATGAAGAGAAACTGCAAGATGCAGTGCCACAAAGGAACCTGACTGGCAAGTCTTTTCTCTGTACGAGCTCAGTGCTTTGAGTTTCTGTGGCCCTAACATTTTGATTTTTTTTCCCATATACCTCAAAATGTTTGGCCAATTTTTAATATGCTTCAAAATTCAGATTTGGCATTGATACCTAATAGAAATAAATACATGCATTGTGCATTTGTTCAACAATACTTCGACAACAAGGCACCATCTTTAAATCGAGTGGGGTATCAGGTGAACAAAAGAAAATTGAAACAAGATGTTGAAAACGCATGGTATTCTTCCGTTTTAAATCTCACATCTCATTTTCATCCTTTTCACGACTGTAATACCATTGATGCTGCATTGAAATTAATCCTGGACTGAGCTTACCATTCAAACTTCTTCATATTATTTGCTACAGCCATTCAGGATGAGTAACTGCTGCATCAAGATGAGGTCTTGGCTTTCAAAATCTTCCTTACAAATTATTCCAAGAATTAAGTAGTGCTCTGCATCCTCTCGTAAAGCAAAACAAATGCTTCAGATCATTTAGGGGCCTTTCCTGATATCTGCTTTCCAACGCTTTTATCTCAAATGGTTGAGGTTGCCAAAGTCTCGTCCATCTGATGCTGCTTTGGACGTATAATCGCTGGCCAATGAGTAATGTTGAGAAGTTGGACAAATGAATAATGGCACTTTTAGTTCACCATCATCATCTGTCCAGAAGCTATTACTGCCCTGAGAGAGTAATCTGGCTGATATAATGTCTAATCGCAGCTGGTGTGTCAGGATTTCACACCTCTCCAGCTGTCAGCTCAAACCAGTTTGCAACCAAAATTGTGGACCAAAAACCCTGAAGTGCTCTTAGTTTGGATGTTTTCCGGCTGACTGATTATGTCTCACTTGATTCAATCCATGCTTTTTTTTTCTTTTTCCATTACCCCATTTTCAATACTCTAATGTCCATTTAAAACTATCGAATCCATACGGGATTTTTTTTGTTGTCTGGACTCTGTAAAATAAATTGGTCATCCAGCTGTACTGTGGTGTGTTTAGTTAATACTAAATATAAACATGACTTGTAGCTCTTAATACATTCCAGATATTAGGAAAAATGGCAGTGAATTTTCATAATGCACCTTGTCCAACATTTAGGACATCTTAATAACTTGCTGCATTTGTGATTGCAAAATCAGGCTTTTTGCAAATTTCAAGATCATAAGCAGCTAAATATAAACAGACTTCTCTGTATACTGTAATTGGATTTCAGGCAACAACATCTGCTGACCTTGTAATTCTTTGGCTGCCTTTGGCTTACTGATGCAAGCATTAATGAGTTCAGCCCAAAACAATCCTCACAATTATGAGTGGGTCAGGTAGTATTCCATCAGCAGATGCAACTGCAATTCTTACTGTGCCTCACAATATACATATGAGAGCCAAGCTTAATTACCCTCAATGCTGTGAATGTAAATATAATTAGTATTTGAGTTTCAATATAGGTTGATGTGCTAATGTATCAAGGTGCCTTTTTATTTAAGATTTTTGATGTTTCACAGCATTTGCCCTACGAGATACTTTTAAATAGTATCAGTACTTTTTAACCAATCATCTCCCTTCTCTCCTGAAGCATAAATTTGTGCGATTATTTGAAATTTGGCATTCTTGCATTTGTCGAGATAAGTTCAAAATGAACAACTTTGGCAATGGATCTCTCTTTTCAGCAATATTAATATTTTTACATTTTGAAAACTGTTACTTGCAAATTTTGCTTCTCGAAAAGCCAAACACGTATAAGGAGCCCATCGCAATTGTCTATGGGGTCAAGACTGGAGTCAGCCAGGCAGCAACATTACTGCTGGAGAGCAGTCTGCTGGCATGTTGATATTGATCCTTCTCCAGGTCACTTTCAAATTGTATGAGTCAAATGTGAAATGACAAACTGCTCGCAAGAGGCAGATAGCCAATAAACGCATTAAAGGGGCCTGTTAGCACTGATCTCCCACACTGACTCGAAGGTTCCAGTTAGCACATAGGTCGTCTGCAGTAGACAAAACACAGCCAGTGAAAGAAGGTAGGCTATATTCCAGAAATATTTAAAATTTTCTACCATGCCCACATTCCAAAAGATAACTATAGCTGTAGCCACAGTATCTCTACTGAGAGATACCAGTCTGGTAGCTGTGGAGATTTTTCTTCCAAAACCTTTAAAGTTACTGAGAGTGTGCTTCTGCTTTGGGGCCATTTGATTCGCCAGCTTCTGAAATCTGTCCATCATCTTTCATTGGATGGCGAGTGCATCCCCTAGCCATTCCTTGCAAAATCATGCTGAGTGGGTATTTAGAACATTTCACAGGGTCACATTTCATCCCAGTGCCAACGGATCAGGCTGTCCAAGGGTTTTGTGGTATTATTTATTACCAAACTGGCTTTTTCCTTGGATCTGATGCCATTGTGCCAGCAGTTGCTCATGCTTACTTGCACCTTGAACATGATTCATAGTTGAGTCGAGCTTAGTTAGTCCAATAATAAACAGCATCCAAATAGGCGTGTTTGCAATTTAAAATGGAGTCACGTATTAAAACCACAGTGAAATCCAGATGCAACTGACTCCAAGGAAATTAAAAATTATGATTGGCAATTTCATTGCATTTAGAACACACTGAAAATACTACTGAAAGTCAAAGAATTCCAAGGGTTCTGATTCACTTAAGCATAATGGAAGTTTTAAAAATGGAAATATTAAAGAATTGAAATTACGCCTAAGTACATATTGAACCCTTTTCCAGCAAATAACAATCGTTGACCTCTGACAGTTACCCCAACCAGAACTATTATACCCCGACTGGATCTCATCACCAACCCACCCCCACACCAAGAGCGGATTCCACTGGCACCCTCCCCACCCCACCCCTCCCCCCTCAGTCCCCTCTCTCCCCCCCAGTGATACTAGTGGGTTGCAGAATATGAAGTGGTATCTTTTAAACTTGGTGCTTGGAATTTGGAGTCTGGCTCTCCACCCTTCAGGTTCTCTGCCTTTATTCCTGATGAAGGGCTTTTGCCCGAAACATCGATTTTACTGCTCCTCGGATGCTGCCTGAACTGCTGTGCTCTTCCAGCACCACTAATCCAGAATCTGGTTTCCAGCATCTGCAGTCATTGTTTTTACCTACGTTCTCAAGGCAACTAGGGATGCGAGGGAATGAAGAGCAAATGCTGGCCTAGGTAATGAAGCCTGCATTCTAGGAATGATTTAAAGAAAATGCAAAGATTTTTGTTAAAGTTCATCTTGAGCAGCTCTGCAATGTAGGAACCTGATTTCTATAGACAGTTCCCAGGGATGCACAGTGAGGTAAACCTTCACATGCAGATGCAGGGCTATCAACTCACTGAAACAAGCTCTTTGGTCTGCCTGTGTGTGGGTCTTCCAGTGCTGGTCCATATTACCTGTCAATGGATTCAATAAAGCTGAGAGTGTGGCGCTGGAAAAGCACAGCAGGTCAGGCAGCATCCAAGGAGCAAGGGAATCAATGGGTTCGGGCATAGGCTGTTCATCAAGAATAAGGCTTGTTGCCCAGTGGACTGAGAGATAAATGGGGTGGAGGAGGGGGGGGGGGGGGGGGTGGGGCTGGGGGGTAAGGTAGCTGAGAATGCAATAGGTTAATGAAGATGGGGAGATGGTGATAGGTTGGAGAGGAGGGTGGAGCGGATAGATGGGAAAGATGTTGGGCAGGTCAAGAGGACAGTGCCAAGTTGGAGGCTTGGGAATGGGGTAAGGTGGGGGATGGGGAAATGAGGAAACTGGAGAAATCCACATTAATCCCATGTGGTTGCAGGGTCCCACAGCAGAAGATGAGACGATTTCCTCCAGGCATCGAGTGGTTAGTGTTTGGCGATGGAGGAGGCCCTGAACCTGCATATCCTTCACAGCGTGGGAGGGGGAACTGTTCAGCCACAGGATGGTGGGGTTGGTTGGTGTGGGTGTCTCAGAGATGTCCTCTGAAACAATCCACAAGTTGGTGTCCTGTCTCCCCAATGTAGAGGAGACTACATCGGGTGCAATGAATACAGTAGATGACATTAATGGAGGTACAGGTAAATTTCTGTCGGATGTGGAAGGATCCTTTGGGGCCTTGGACAGAGGTGAGGGGGATGGTGTGGGCGCAGGTTTTGCACTTCCTGAAGTGGCAGGGGAATGTGCCAGGAGTGGGATGAGGGTTGGTGGAGCGCATGGATCTGACAGGGGAGTCATGGAGGGAATGGTCTCTCTGGAACACTTATAGGGGTGGGCAGGGAAATGCATCCCTAGTGATGGGGTCTGTTTGTAGGTGGCGGACGTGGCAGAGGATGAGGTGGGGTGGTAGGTGAAGATGACGAGGATTCTGTCGTTGTTGCGTTGGGAGGGGTGGAGTTCGAGGGAGGAGGTGAGGGCAATAGAGGAGATGTGCTGGAGGGCATCGTTGACCACGTAGGTGGGGAAATTGCGGTCTTCGAAGAAGGAAGCCATCTGGTATTTTCTAAGGTGGAATTGGTCATCCTGGGAACAGATGTGGTGGAGGCGGAGGAATTGGGAATAAGGGACGGTGTTTTTACAGGAGGCATGGTGGGAAGAGGTGTGTTCTAGGTAGCTGTGGCAGTCCGTGGGTTTGTAGTAGATGTCCGTGGTTAGTCAATCACTGGAGATGGAGATGGAGAGGTCCAGGAAGGGGTGAGAGGTGGTCCAAAATAGTCCAGGTGAATTTGAGGTTGGCTTGGAAGGTGTTGATGAAGTTGATGAACTGTTCAACCTTCTCGTGGGAGCATGAGGTAGAGTCAATACAGTCATCAATGTAGTGGAGGAAAAGGTGGAGGATGGTGCCAGTGTAACTGCGGAAGATGGACTGTTCCACATATCCAACAAAGAGGCAGGCATAGCTGGGGGCCACATGGGTGCCCATGGCTACCCCTTTGATTTGAGGATGTGGGAGGATTGGAAGGAGAAGTTGTTAAGGGTGAGGACCAGTTCAGCCAAGCAGATGAGGATGTGAGTGGAATGATACCGGTTGGGATGACGTGAGAGGAAGAAACTGAGGGCATGGAGGCCTTCTTCGTGGTGAATAGATGTGTACAGGGACTGGATGTCCATGGTGAAGATGAGGCATTGGGGTCAGGGGAAACAAAAGTCTTGGAGGAGGTAAAGGGTGTGGGTGGGGTCCTGAATGCAGGTGGGGAGGTCCTGGTCTAAGGGAGACAGGACGGTGTCAAGGTAAGCAGAGATGAGTTCAGTGGGACAAGAGCAGGCTGAGACAATGGGTCAATCAAGGCAGTCGGGTTTGTGGATCTTCAGTAGGTGGTAGAATCGGGTGGTGTGGGTTCACGGAAGATGAGGTTGGAAGCTGTGGATGGAAGATCCCCAGAGGTCATGAAGTTGTGGATGGGCTGGGAGATGATAGTTTGGAAATGGGAGGTGAGGGGCCAGTAGGAGGGGGTGTCGTCTGGCTTCAGCAGTGTGGAGGCCAGTGCTCCAAGCAACCAATAAAGTCAGATTCAATAAACTCAGGGCGGATACTGCAGAGGCCCAAAGGGGAAAGGTTGACATCCAAGGCCTCTCAGCCAGAGTGCATCAAACAATTGCAAACAACATGGAAAACATTGGGCTGACAGGAATATGTATTGTGAATACTCTGAATATATAAAATTGTTTTGTGGTACCTCGGAGTGGAACATTACATATGGAGAAAAGTTGAATTCTAATGAACTCTAATTTCCATTGTGAAACTTTTCCACTCTGGTTGCATGTCAGCCGTGGAATATATGTTGCAAATATCTAGGGTATTACAATTGAATTGAGAAGCCTGCATAGAACATATTGTATGGAGTTTAATTTCATTGCATTTCTGTAACTTTCAAGTTTAAATATCTTGCAACATACTTTTTCAAGTTTTATTAATAATCAGATTATTGGGAAAATAGTTGTGTTGAGGTAATATCATAGTTCTTCAGATTTAGAGTCATTTTCTTTTATCTGGTTTGGGTGATTCAATCTGTTATGTTGTTCTAATGATTATTTCTCTATTTTTGGCCCTGTTTTCTTGTGCCAGTTTCTTTTATGGTGTGGTTGTAATTTACTTCTTCTATCTTACTGTTTTTCTTTCACTTTTAATGTTCAAAATGTTAAAATATACGTTTACAAAAATACATACAGTTGAACATGAAACTGTGAAAAACATGTTAGGATAAACCTCTGCATCTACTTTCTTGAAAACTTTTTTTCAATAATAGAGTGCCTGAGACAGTAAGCAATATTTCAGTTGTGCCTGTAGGTGGGTTTTGAAATAATTAATATCTCACCCAGGTTTATCGGGAACTGTGATTTATGAGTGAGGCAACAACTCCAAAACAAGGGACTCTTTTTCCATTAAATTACTTTCTTAGACATTATATATCTTTAATGTGAATTTCAAGAACTTTTAATTTCGGAACATTCTATCCTACCTAGCTGGTCACAGTAATTACACAAATTTAACCTTTAACTCAGTGTCTGAGTATCATATCTCTAGGATAATCTTGTCATAGAGACAGGAGAGAAAACATGAATATGACATGTAATTGAAGTGATTGAATTACATTAATAGTAATTATTTAATTATTCATTTTGAAAAAATTCTGTTAGAAGTATTTTATTAAACATGTTCAAGGACACAGTATGCTTTTTGAATTTTTGAATTCCTAGTTACTGTTTATCCTAATAGTTGGACAATTTTATTACCAATGTGTTGCTGGAAAAGCGCAGCAGGTCAAAGCAGCTTTTCCAGCAACATATTTTTAAGCTCTGATCTCCAGCATCTGCAGTCCTCACTTTCTCCTAATTTTATTACCAAGACTATTTTAAATAGTTCTCTGCAGAGCTACATTTCTCAGAGCATTTTGAAATGCTGAACATGGTGGCTCAGTGGTTAGCACTGCTGCCTCACAGCACCAGGGTCCCAGGTTCGATTCTAGCCTCAGGTGACTGTCTGTGTGGAGTTTACACATTCTCCCCATGTCTGTGTGGGTTTTCTCTATGTGCTCTGGTTTCCTCCCACAGTCCAAAGATGTGCAGATTAGGTGAATTGACCATGCTAAATTGCCCATAGTGTTAGGTGCATTAGTCAGAGGGAAATGGGTCTGGGTGTGGGGTTGGGGTGGGCCCAAGGGCCTGTTTCCACACTGTAGAGAATCTAATCAAATCTAATCTCAATACAGCTTCCACAGAAACGAAATCCAGGCATAACAATCACCATCTTCAGAAGATTGCTTCAATGCAGCATTATCTGCTGTTATTTTTCCATTTAAAACTTTATTGGATTTTCCTGTAATAAAAATGCCCCCTGGCCCTAAGGTGGAAACTGCAGCAGTGTTGGAACAACAAGTGCGTTGACAATGAACACAAGTTGTAACTTGTGTAAAATTTCCATGCATTTGTTGAATCAAAACCAGCAGCACAAAACAACAGGTGGTTTGCATTACTCTGCTTTGTTGCAGGGTTCCTTCCATTAGAAGTCTGATTTGTTTTAGTCTCTTGTGTATATCTTTAGCTATTCTCCAGAATATTACTCAGCTATTGAATCCATTTTTGTCAGGTTTCAAACTACAACTAGAAGTATAAACTTATCTACACGGTAATGACCTTGTCCTAATATTACTGTTATATATGAAGTTCAACGAATGCGTTCATATTTGAGTTGTGTTTGCTGAAAGGAAGCCATTTTGTTCTGGGACAATGGTGTGAAACGTAGAATTAGCCACTTGTTGTTGTACTGCAGCCAATCTTTTCCATTGATGCCCATGGGTAATATGGTGGAGCATATACTGGGTGACCGATTCAGTACTCCCATCATTACACCATCACTTGGTAAACACTCATCCAGTTGTGAATGGTGGTCAACCATTAAGCAACTCACTAGAGGAGCACATATATCTCCACCCTCAATATGGGAGGATCCCAGCCAATCATTGCAAAAGATAAGGCTGAAAGATTTGGTGCAATCTTCAGCCAAAATATCAAATGGATGATCCATCTCCACCTCTGCCAGAGGTCGCAGACAAGTCGTTAACCAATGTGAGTCACTGCATGTAATTTCAAGAAGGGGCTGAAGGCACAGGATACTGCAAAGGTTATGGGCCCTGACAATATTACAGCAACAGTGTTGATGATTTCTGGTCCAGAACTTGCACTCCTCTAGCCAAGTTATTCTAGTACAGCTACAAAGCTGGTAACCACAGAGCAACATTTACCATTACCCAGGTATGTCCTACTTACAAAAAGGCAGGACAAATCCAACCCAGAAACTTACCACCCAATCAGTCTACTCTCCATCATCAGTGAAATGATGGACAGTTTTGTTAACAGCACTGCTAAGTGATACTTGATTAGGGAAAATCTGTTCACTGATGCCCAAATTAGGTTATGCCAGGACAACGCAGCTCCTGTCCTCATAATAGCCTCGACCCAAACATTGACAAAAAGGGTGAACTTCAGAGGTCAGGTGATAATAACTACCCTTGACAACAAAGCTGCATTTGTGGCTTCAATAAGATCTAGCAACAACTAGGATTATGAGGAAAACTGTCTACTGGTTGGAGTCATTCCTTGCACAAAGGAAGATGGTTGTAGTTGTTGGAGATCAGTGATCTGAGCATCAGGATATCACTGCAGGAGTTCTTCTGTGTGGTGTCCTGTGCCATCTTTATCTGCTTCATCAATGACCTTCTCTCCATTATAAAATATGAGATGGTGGTGTTCAATGATGATTACACAATATCCAGCACCATTCACAATTCCTCAGATACTCAAGCAGTCCATATCCAAGGGCAGCAAGAGTTGTTCAATATCCTGTCTAAGGCTGACAAGTAACAAGTAATATTTGCATGACACAATTGCCAGGTAATGACCGAGTCCAACAAGAGAGAATCTAATAATCACCTCTTGGCATTCATTGCCACAGAAGGCTATGGAGGCTAGGTCATTGAGGATATTTAAGATGGAGATAGATAGCTTATTGAGTATTAAGGGGATCAGGGATTACAGGGAGAACATGGGAGAATGGGGTTGAGAAACTTATGAGCCATGATTGAATGGAGCAATAAACTCGATGGGCTGAATGGCCTAATTTCTGCTCCTATGTCTTATGGTCTTATTCTAATTGAATTACTATTACTGAATCCCCTAATAATAACATCCTGGTGGTTGTCACTGATCAGAAACAGAACTTGACCAGCCATATAAATACTGTGGCTACAAGAGCAATTTAGAGACTGGGAATCCAGTACAACAAGTAATCCACCTCCTAAATTCCCACAACCTGTCCAACATCCAGAAGGCACAAGCCATAAGTGTGATAAAATACTTCTCACTTGCCTGGATGACTGCAATTCCAACAATAGTCAAGAAGCTTAACACTGTGCAGGACAAAGCAGCCAACAGGATTGGCTCCACACCCATAAACAGTTATTCTCTTCACCATAGATGCTCAGTTGCAGCAGTGAGTACCATCTACAAGATTCAGTACAGAAATTCAGCAAAGATCCTTCGACAGCACCTTCCCCAACTTAACAACAGAACCTGCATATTCCACTCCAAGTCATTGACCATCTGGGTTTGCAACTATATCATTGTTCCTTTATTGTCACTGAATCAAAATCTTGGAACTGTTTCCCTAATAGCAATATGGGTTTACCTACACTAATTGGCCTGCAGTGGTTCAAAAGAGCAGTTGACTCTCACCTTCTCAAGAATAATAAAGGACAGGCAACAAATGCTGGCCGAATCAGCAATGCCCACATTTGCCTGAATGAATAGAAAAATGTTACAGCTCTTGATGAGGATAGTAAACATGTTTTGGTAATTTTCTGGGTAAATACACCTAGGTACCTTGAATGCTGGGGTAAAACTCTTGATTCGCAGACCAGAGGGACATGACTGGAAGGGTAGAGCCCAAGTAAGCTGAATAGAAATAACTTCAGAACTAACACCTTGTACAATTGAGGTCATTATTCAACACCTTTGGAATATTACATTCCTTTTGAATTGCTTTCTGAATTTTAGTATTTTATTTTGTAAATTAATGCAATTAGTGTTGTGGTTCAATTTACTAAATGTATTTTTTAGTAATTGTAGTTCTGTCCGAAGTAAAGTGGTAGTAAAGTGGAGTTTTTCAAGTTCACTGTGTTGTTTCAAACAAGGGCAGAAACTAACTTAATGCTATGCCAAGAGATCATAAGGTGAGAACAGTGGTGCCTCGGAATCCGACTTTAATTCATTCCAGGAAGCTGTTCCAATTGAGAAAAGTTCGGATTCCGAAGCTATTTTCCCCATAAGAAATAATGGAAAGTGAATTAATCCATTCTGGACCCAAAAAAAAACATTTTCAAGACACGTTTAACTGCAAATACACATGGTTAAGGTAAAATAAGATGAGTAAATGACCTAAATATCAAGTAATAATAATAAAAACAAGAAATAAATGTACTAACATGAAAATAACTTCATTTACCTTAGTGAGGAGTGCTAATGATGCATGTGGAAGCTGGAAGGATGGAGAGGGTTTACTGCTTGGAAGATGAGTCACCTTCCATAATAACATCAGGTAACTGTGCTTCTGCTGTTTGGTCTCTTTGTCTCTTCATTGCCGTAACACTAAGGCCACTTGTAGAGGGCTGGGGCTCACTGGACTGGCTTTCTTTAGAGAACCACCTTTCCAAAGCTGTCTGGTGTTGACAACTTTTGTGAATTTTTCTGAAGTGGTCAATCACATTGTTATTGAAGATGTTTATGCTCCTGTTGACCACTGCCTTGTTAGGATGCCACTTTTCAACAATGACCTGTGTTTTAGACCACAGGAAACACAGTTCCTTAATTTCAGCACTGGAAATATTCCCACTACCTCCCTCTTCCTCCTCTGAAGAAATTTCCTCTGCCACTTCTTCTTGCTGCGTCTTGTAGAGGTGCTGAAGTTCTTCTGTGATGAGTTCATTCTTGTGATCCTCCACTAACTCCTCCACATCCTCTTCACTCACCTCCAAGCCCATGGACTTGCCCAGAGACACAAAAACAGGCACAACAGACGGTTCTTTGAAGCCTTCAAAATCGCTCCTTGCAACACATTCAGGCCAGAGTTTCTTCCAGGCAGAGTTCATTATCCTCAGAGACACTTCCCTCCATGCTTTTTCTATGATTCTTAAGCAATGGAGGATATTATAATGATCTTTCCAAAACACTCTGAGGGTCAGTTCGGTCTCGTTTGTCACCTCAAAGCATCTCTGGAGCATAGCCTTGGTGTATAGTTTTTTGAAATTTGAGATAATTTGCTGGTCTATGGGCTGGATGAGAGGAGTGGTATTGGGTGGCAAGAACTTCACCTTGATGAAGCTATATTCGCCTAACAAATCTTCTTCTAAGCCTGGAGGATGAGCAGCAGCGTTGTCCATCACAAGAAGAGCCTTCAGGGGTAGATTCTTTTCCTCAAGATAAGCCTTCACAGAAGGGGCAAACTCCTCATGAATCTACTCAGTGAAGATCTGCCTGGTAACCCATGCTTTCATGTTTTCTCTCCACATAACATTAAGATTGGTCTTCATAACATTGTTCTTTTTGAACACATGTGGATTCTCTGAGTGGTACACAAGCAAAGGCTTTATCTTGCAGTCTCCACTAGCATTACCACATAACAAGAGAGTAAGCCTGTCTTTCATTGGCTTATGGCCTGGTAAAGACTTCTCTTCCTTAGTTATATAGGTCCTCCTTGGCATCTTTTTCCAGAAGAGGCCTGTCTCATCACAATTGAACACCTGTCATGCCACATACCCCTCAGTGTTCACAAACTCACTAAATTTCTTCACAAAGTTTGCTGCTGCATCCACATTTGAACTAGCAGCTTCTCCAAGCATAACAACACTGTGGATCCCAGTTCTTTTCGTAAAGTTTTCAAACCACCCCCTACTAGCCTTAAACTTATCACTATCAGCGCTATTTCCAGGCACGTCTTTTTTAAGGTCAGTATACAGGAGCCTGGCTTTCTCACAAATTATGCCCTCAGAGATGGGATCAGCAACCAACTGTTTTTCGTTTATCCACACTAAGAGGAGTTTTTCTACCTCCTCCATAAACTTTGATCTCTTAGAGATCAGAGTCATAACACCTTTTGCCACATCAGCTGCTTTTATCATTTCTTTATTTTTCAGAATTGTACACATGGTCGATTTTGGCATCTCAAACATGGCAGCGAGATCAGACACACACGTACAGTTCTCATGCTTAGCGATAAGTTCTTTCTTCAACTCAATTGTCATTCTCACAGACTTCCTCTTACTCTTATTTGCCTCACTGCTCTTCTTGGGTGCCATGGTGAATACACAAGGGTGATAATTAAAAAAAACAGCACAAATCAAGGTGAAAACATGAGGTAAACTAGTGATGGACACACGAGAGATGCTTTCACAACTATCTCCCGGCACAAACTGAACAAACAATGTGCGACCTGAATGGTATGTGGTGTTCAGATTCTGAAAATGTGTTCGGATTTTAGGGCAAAATTTTCTCGAAATAATTGTTCGGATTCCAATCTGTTTGAACAATAGGGCGCTTGGATTCTGGGGTCAGCACTGTATCTCTATTTCACTAACTGTGATGATGCTAAAACATTTGGCATTTTAATTCCATGAGCACAAGTTATTTTCTGGTACCTTTGGCAACATTTCATGATGTGAGTTCAGCAAGAGTGTTAGTAGAATAATACTGAATAGTCATTTATTGTCCCTTGTATTTTTTACAGCAAAAAGTACAGAGAAAAGTGTTTAAATTGCCATACCACAGTGCTAAATTAATAACAGAAGACATAGATACGAAAAACAACTTAAGACAAAGTTCATTTTAGTTCAAGTCCCAATTCCTGAGTTCAGGAAAAGATAGTACCTTTGCAAGACTGTCAAGCCAAGCAACTGGGATCCCAGGCCAGAAGCCGCCACCAAAACAAGTCATCCACACTGGGCCATCACCAATCCCAGGAAGGAAATCATCTCAAAAGCTGCTCAAAAGACATCTCAAAAACCGTTCATAAATCACATTGATGCCGAAGCTGTCACTGGCCTCCACCGATGCAGCAGCCAATACCGGCTCCCCATGCACTCCCCTCCACCAGCAGCCTCCTTGATGCCAGAGTCCAGCACTGGACTCACCAGCCATCTCACCAGAGTCCAGAGTAATATATCTAACCAGAGATGCAAGGTAATGTGGTTGAGCCTGAAGTTGTGCAAATGCAAGATCTAACTGGCTCAATCCCATTCTTTTTCCTAGTCTAGGAACACTTTTTAAAATTCTTTCATTTTAAAATTCTTTCATTTTAAAATTCTTTCATGGAACATGGGGTCTGTTGGCAGGACCAAATTTGTTGCCCATCCTTAATTGCATTTAGAAGGTGTTGGTGAGGCACCTTTTTGAACTGCTGCAGTTTCAGCTTTTCTGTAGGTATATCTATAGTGCTATTAGAAGGGAAGCAAGGTCTGTTGCTTCATGTGGAGCAAGATTTTCCAGTGTTCTCAAAGCGTAAAGACCTGGCTGCACGCAAAATGACTGCCATAATTCCTTCTGATGTCCCACTGCAATTTCTTGCCTTAAATCTTGTATTACATTCACAGTGCCAGTCAATACTGATTCATAAGAGCTGTAATTGTTCCTGTTGTGTAAATAAATGAAGTCTATGCTTTCTCAAATAAAATATTTGTTTCTCCTGGGATTGTCCTTTTAATTTTCATTGTTTTTTTTTCAATTTATTTGAATTCTTATAAACCATACTTCAAATGAAGGAAATTGATTGTGATTGTTGTGTGGAAAAATTAATAAAACCAGCCTTGAAATTAACAATTTTCCAAAGGGGCCTCTTTTGAATAATGGAAAAATGGTTTACATTCAAAGAGAAATCACTTTGGACCTAAGTTAGTTCCAAGGGAATGCTCATACAGACCTATTCTTAGATCTGGCACAGAGTGGCCTTATTGACCACAAAGTGAAGTTTCAACAGAAATGCAATGAAAACTGTCTGATGTGGCTTTAAAAGAATAAGAATGGATCTGAGAAATATGCAAGCAGACAAATATTCACCAGTTTGAAAGTAAAAACAAATGATTGAATCTCAAATATGACTCCAATACTTCTGATGAAAAGTCACACCCAAAAAAATTCATGTTTCAGATGTTGTTTGATCTGGGTGATTTTCTAGGTTAGATCATAATACCAGACCATGGTAATTTGATAGGATTCCCAATTTGCCTATGATCTATGCCTTATCATCTGTTAGTTGAAAACTAAGGGTACTTAATCCTGTCAACAAAGGTAAAACTGTAAAATGGTCCAGCCTGAAGCACTGTCATCACTCACTGTGGTCAGAATACACATGTACACTAATATGACCACACACACGCTTCATACACCAAATAAAGAGAGATGCATGTGAATAGAATTTGCTTTGTAGAAATTTTTACCAAGCATTTATCTCTTTCCTCATATATATCAAAATGAATATGCCTCAATCGCAGAATTTGCTGGGGAAAGGTTTATCACAAATGCCCATCTGCAGGTCTGAGCCCTCTCGGTACAGGGTGAACTATGACAAAGAGGAACAATGTTTTCACCACAATGCATTAGAGTGACTTTGTGTCTCAAATCGTTGCTGAAAAATATATTTGTTTGGTCAGGATGCATTTTACGTGAAAGCCAGGATTATTTCTTGATAATGCCTCTGTCAAGTTGAAGCATATGGCACTGGTTTATTCATATATGACTGTTATTAAGTACGACACCTATGTCAAGTGAATCCCAGAATGCCATTTAACCAGGACCAGAAGCAGCTGGCTTTTGAAATGTTACCTTAATGCTGAGGCCACCCACATAGAATAATATCTTCACGTGTAACAGCAGCAAGGCTTCTGTAAATGGTTTGTCTCGTTAAAGCCTTTTGGAGGAGTTTTCAAACAAATTTTGCTAATTGTTTGAAAAGTTATGTGACTCTACTCCATTTGATCAGGGTGAATAAAACAACACTCAAGATTCCAGCACTAAGAAGAAACACATGCAACTCTGCTGATTAAAGGTACAATTAGACAAAGACAACGAACTGGTTCCATTCATTATGTTGTCATTAGTCTTGCAAAGGAAATACATAAAAGCTTCTGTTTTAGATTAGTGCGAAGCTTTGCAGTTTTATTTGTTGCAATATACAGTATATCATTGTTATTGTTGAGTTCTGTATTACAGTAAATGAATCCTGTTAGATCATTTATCCCATTGATCATAGGATAATACCCACATAGAATAAAACATATTTTCTGTAACAAAACTAAAGGTTCTCCAAAAATGCCTGGAGATTATTTTTGATTGTACTGGTTTTCTTGGTGCAATTCCCCCTGAAGTCAATGTAATCAGTGCAAAAGCTGACAGAACTTTAAGGGAAAATTTGCATTTCGTGCAACTTGAGATTCCCAGATCTGGTGCTGTGATTTTGAAACCTTGTGAACAGTTGTTAGGTGGACACAATGGGCAGAATTTTCCCCACCCCTGAACAGCCTGGGCAATGGTATGTCAGTTGGGAAAATATGCAAAGTCAAAAATAAAATTCTTGACGTCGGGAAGAAAGGTCCAATTCTCCAAACAAGTTTTGAACAGTGAACCAATATTGATTTTTAAAATTTATTTATTGTCAGGTGCATTTTTTTCACAAAATACAATGAAACGTGTCACCACTCGTCAGCACCATCTTAAAACACAGAAAAACATAAAGCAAAACATAGAATATAAAGGCAGATAAATGAAGAAATAAAGGAAAAGTGTTCAACTTCACAGTCCTTCCTGTCAAGTGCCATGAGCCATAGGCCTGATGGCCAGGCAGAAACCCTCTTCACCGCATTGCTGCTGCTGGATTGAAAGTTGCCATTCTTTGGAACCAACTCACCTCCACCAATGCCCTTATCACTATGGGTCTTCAATGAGCTTTGCCAATGCAGACTCCATCAATGCTGCCAAATACCACACCAGCCCAAACTTGGCTGCAGCCACCATGGTGGCACTGCTACCTCACAGCACCAGGGACCCAGGTTCGATTCCAGCCTCAGGCGACTGTCTGTGCGGAGTTTGAACGTTCTCCCCATGTCTGCATGGGTTTCCTCCAGGTCTCCAGTTTCCTCCCACAGTCCAAGGATGTGCAGGTTAGTTGAATTAGCCACACTAAATTGCTGCTAGTGTTCAGGGATGTGTAGGTTAGGTGCATTAGTCAGGGATAAATGTAAGGTAACATGATAAGGGAATGGTTCTGGGTGGGTTACTTTTCGGAGGGCTTGTGTGGATTTGTTAAGCCAGACAGCCTGTTTCGACAATGTAGGGATTCTATGAGTCTACTTCGGGCCCAAACTCACTACTACCACTGCCACCATGAATCTGCGCTGGATGCAGACACCACTGGGAACCCAAACTTATCTCTGCTGTAGCATCAGCAATAATTTTACTGGCAAGCGTTAAGAAACCTATTTACGTGGGTTCACATGCTATTCATACTTAATCTCATTCATCAATATGGATACTGAGATGAGGAGAATTCTCTTCACCCAGGCAATGGTGAGCCTGCGGAATTCTCTGCCGCAGAAAACTATTGATGCCAAAACATTGCAGTTTTCAAGAAATTGTTGGATATAGTTCTTAGAGCTCAAGAAATCTGGAACAGAGCACTGAGTTGGATGATCAGTCTTGATCATATTGATTAGCAGGGCAGTGTCAAAGGGCTGAATGGCCTACCCTGCTCCTATTTTTGAAGTTTTGATGTTTCTATGAGTTGAAAAGTGTGGAGCTGGAAAAGCACGGTAGGTCAAGCAGCATCTGAGGAGCAGAACAGTTGATGTTTCGGGCATAAGCCTCTCATCAGGAGTTTCTATGAATTTCCTATCTCCCACGTGCTAGATAGAACTAGAAAATAGCAATTCCCAGCATAAAAGTCAGAGTGTGTACCCAGTGGCTCCAGCCCACCACTTGCTCCTCCAGCATGGACCAGGATCTGTGATCTGAAGGCTATCATGTTGGACAGCAGTGGCCACATTTCAGTTGCTATATTTCATTGGAGTTGGCATCAGACATGCGCCACCTCACATCTCTGACCCACTTACAAACACAGTGCTCCAATTCAATGCTGCACTTTGGAGCACACCTACACCTTTCACTGCAATGCTGATGCCAGGCCCCTTCATGCACAGGGACAGGCACCTACCTCATGATTGGAACAGGCTGCATCTTTAGGCTGTTTACTGGCTCTCTTAGCAATCATTCGTTTTGCATCTACTTTGATGCTCTCACCATCATTGCCTTGTCATTTTGCACTTAGTCACCTCATTAAGAACTGAAGGCTCACGGTACTTCGCCTTGCTGTTTGGCTCAGAGACACAAAGCCAGGAAGTTGCAAGCTATGATCAGTTGAGGGGTGGTTGGAGAGGGCACCATTGCATACAGCACTGTGCAATGCCAATGTTACCCTACAACATGTGCCAGTAGCTTGAACAGCAAGCACACAGTATGTGCTTCAATCAATGGTAATGTCTCAAAATCTGAGAGGAGTAGTCCTCAGTCAGGTCAAGAGAGACCCTTGAGCTAGGGTACTAGCACATCACATCAAGCATATTATCTCAAATCAGTCCAGGAGCAGCTGTCACCTTGATGATCATCATGATAGGATAGCCAATCCTTCAGATCACAGATCCTGGTACAGCAACTGGCACAGTTCTGTGACAATGTCTTGGAACATCTCAGCCTGCAGTGACATTGAGTTTCACTCATCTTAGAGGAAATGAAGATCTCCCCAAATCAGAAAATGTTACCAATATCTTCTTATGTGTCTATACATCATACTTTGTTTTAGAATATTTTTGTGAAGCACCTTTCTTGTTACCATAAAGGTGCTACATAAGTTGTTACCGGTGTTGTTATGTAATTTATACATGTATGTTCTGCTATGTACACAATTCATTGGTTGAACATTTGTCACATCCTGAGTCAGCAACGGGACTATGAACTGAAACAGAATATCTCCTTTCCAACTCACCAAGACTAAGAAACAAGACAGTTCATACATTGTTAGGGTAATATAAGTAGCTGGTTACCACTGAATACTTTACAGATTATATTGGATATCCTTAGTTTCAAAGGAAAAAAATGGAAAATATTACATCTTGCTGAATGAAGTGCTTCTTTTCAGTCAAAACTTTTCAGCATTGATTTTCATTGAGGAAAGCTGTAACTTTTCCTTCACACATGTGCCTTTTGAAACAGATTTTAGACTAAGAACTCAATGCAGTTTCCAAAGTACGTTAAAAATTCCATGGTACTATTCAAAGAAGTACGGGAGAGTTCACGCCTGTGTTCTGATCAGTATATATTCACTCATCAATAGAACTATACACTATAAAAGCCTGAGACTGAAGTTATTGCAATCAGCAAAGGTTACCTGTTTAGTTACCATGAATGTTTACATCTGAAGTTGCAGTAAATGGGACATCAAGATGATTGCTCATGATATTTCATTATTTGCAAATTGGCTACTGCCTTTCCTGTGTTGTGGCAATCATTAATCTTAAAAAATACATCACTTGCTTTTTGGAATGCTCTGCAGTCATGGAAGATCTTGTATAAATTCTATGCTTTTTTTTAATGAATGGACAGAAAAGGGTTATAAAGTAATAGGATGTCACATTTTTTTGTGGTGATTTGAGAGCATGAAGTAGCATTTCCAGAATTTAGCGCATGTGCCTAAAGGCCAGCAACTAATTTCAGGAATTGGGTAAAAGTTAACTAATTGGAGTTCTTATGTCTTCAAACACAATGGAGTTCTTTGATTTTGACACAGGCAGGTCGATGATATTTCAGACTTAGTGCATAATTACACACAAGGAAGATTGCCATCAATATATTTGCAATCATTCGAAAAGCTAACTCAATCTCACTTAGCTTTTCAAAATAATCTAATTGAAACTCTTTGCCAATACTTCCAACCAGCATTGTGTTTATAGCCAATCTGATAAGCTCCATTCAGCATAATATATGGAATTCATTATATTGACTTATGTACGTTTTGCAGTTATTAATAACACTTTATTTCATCATTTAAAATTTGATTTGTTCGTGGCTTTTTTATAGTTCATAATTAGTTATGATTCAGTTATCACTGGACAGATATGCAATTGTAAAATGCCATTTCTCTGCAACTGATTTTTTAAAGTTGTGTTATCAGTATATTTTTAACCTACAAACCTCCACATATGAGAAAGAATTATATAGATTATGAAATGGGTTGGATGATTGAGTTAACTAAAAGAAGAAAGTCACCAGATACCTTCAAAGAAACTTATGACATTGATAACATCTTTCTTTTCACCTAACAAAGAAATTGATCACTTGTTCAACAGAAAATGTTTCTTTATTAACTGTGTGTTGCATTTTTCTTTTTTGCATTAGTTGTATCTGTACATTTAATTTTTAAAAGGAGTTCAGTTCAGCTAACAAAGCATGTACATCTCAAGAACAAAGTCCTTCGGCTACATAAGTTCCTCACCCGTAAACTGATATAAGACAGACTTGATGCTATTTACCAGAATTAAATACTGAAATTACTGTGTAGCATTTACAAGACATAATACGGCAACTTCCATTCCATCAACCTTAAAATGTAGGTTTCCTTGGCACCTTCCATTCCATCAACCTTAAAATGTAGGAGAATAAGATGCCTGGGAGCATCACCCGTATAAAACAATCTTGTTCATTATCCAGTCTTGGAAATATAACATCATTCCTTGACTGTCATGGAATCATACTCCTGGAGCACCTTCATAACAATACTTTGACTATTCCCACATCAAATGGACTGTTGTGACTTAAGATGACTGCTCACCACCAAATGAAAATAAAGTACTGCATATGCGGGAAATCAGAAGTAAACGCAAAAAATTGAATCCTGCAGAAGAGTCATGCCAGACCAGAAATGTTAACTCGATTTTTGTCTCTCCACAGACACTGCCAGATCTGCTAGGTTTCTCCAGCAATCTCTGTGTTGATTCACTCACCATTATATCTTCAAGGGCGATTAGGGATGCTAGAAATGCTCGTCTTGACAGTGCTGCCGACGTTTCACCTCAGATTTTCCAAAGTCTGGCAATCATCATCAGATTTTCACAATCTGGCACTGCTCTACATTTCCACTGGGATCTTCCAATACCAGCTGTTCCTGAATATTGGAGTGCAGCATCCCTCAGAAACCACAATCAGATCGGTGCAGACTTGGTGGAAGACAAGACACATCCCCATTTAATGACGCTAACTTCCAATTGGCAAATTTAAATGTCTGATCTTAACATTATTCAATAAATCCTCTTGAATGAATGATGGTGTTATCAATGACTTAGATTGAAGGTAAGAGGCAAGAAGTTTGAAGGAGATATGATGAAAACCTTTACACCTGAAGTGTAGTAGGAATCTGGAACTCACTGCCTGTAAGTGTGATAGAAGTAGAAACCCTCATAACATTTAAGAAGATGGGGGATTTCAAGATTAGGGGATATATTTTCAAGGTGAGAGAAGAGAGATTTTTAAAAAAACATGGGGGCATTTTTTGACGCAGAGGGTGGTTCACATGTAGAATGAGGAAGTGGTGCATGTGGGCACAGTTTCAATGTTTAAAAGACACCTAGATAAGTACATGAATAGGAAAGGTTTCGAGGGATATGGGGCAGTAGCAGGCAGGTGGGACTAGTTTAGTTTGGGATTATTATTGGCATGAACTAATTGGACTGTTCTGTGTGACTTTATGACTCTATAAATATTTAGATGTATACCTTGGCATCACAAATGCACAAGATTATGGGCCAGGTTTGGAAACTGAGATTACAATAGTTACGTGATTGCTTTTGTCTTACATGGACATAATGGGCCAAAGAGCTTTATTCTGATTTGTAGATTTCTGTGACTCTATGAATGGCTGAGTTATTGAATAGTTAGGGACTAGGTGGGTGAGATGGTATCAGGGTCAGTGGGTGCATTGGAGAAGTGGGTAAGTAAGGGATAGATGAGTATTCTGGGTAAGTCGGGTGTATGAGGCAAGTGAGTGGCTAAAAGCTGAGTTGTGGTGGGTGAGTGGATGGTTGAGTCAGAGGGAAAGACAGATCAAATTGGGTGGTTTGTCAGGAGATCAGACTGCTTTTGGGGTTGGGGGTCGGGTTTGGAGTAGTTGACTTGGGGAGGAGGCAGTCATGTGGTTACTCAGGCATTTGACTAGGCTGCAATGTTTCTTAGAATTCCTGAATAACTCTTTCGATAACTATTGTGGAACAATCACAAGACTTCAAGTTAGAGTGGGAGACATCCACAACAGGACCCACAAGCAGGAGAATTTCCAATCAGAAGCTGAAATTTCTGAGGTAATTCCCATATCAGACTGTTTCAGGTTTCTGATATGTATCACAGCCATATGTCAAGACTCTGACACTCTGGGGATCAGAAGATTTGGCCAGACATGAATTAAATAATGAAAGAAGAGTAAACCAGAAAGAAGTGAATGCTTTCTGATATATAAATAGGTAACTTAGAAAGTGCAAAAAACAGAAAATAACTGATTTCCCTTTGGCACGTTTGCTAGACATAATCACTTAATAGGTATTCATATAAATATTATTATCTCTACAGACAAAATAGCTATTCTCCAGGTCTTGTTTTGTAAAACATTCAGATAGATTCAAAAAAGGATGCAATTATAGACATCCAACGTTTGGTTCCTCACTGATCTATTGTGGTCATATAGAGGCTGAATGTAGATACGTTTTAAATCCAAAGGAAACCTGACACCAAATGTAAAGAAGTTATAGCACTCTGCAAAACAGTTTGGAGTGTGGAAGCCTAAATGCTGGTAACTCTAGTGCCAAAATGAAATGTGAACTGAGCTATGCAAACAGATCCAGAAGGATCAGACTCCCACTCTTATAAGTATGGGCATCCCCACTCAGCTCCATACAACCACCTGAGCCAGTACAATGGAAACCCAGAATATTGAAAATGATGATTGAGCTGCATCTGGTCACTTCCAATGTGGCACGCTAGCGTGGGTGTGCATTGGCAGAAAACATGTAGTGTGGGCAGATTGTGGTCTTACACAGCATCTAATTGCTTGCCTAAACTGTTTCTTTTTAATTTTGGGCCTCACAAATCTAATTAATATCCTCTTTTAAGTAGTCCCAGCTGAAGATGTGTTCAATGAAATGAAAAACCCTCCTACACACAGACCGTCTATTTATGCTATTTAAGGCCAGTCAACATAACACTTCTGGGTGAGGTGCTTTTGATTTTCTTTTGTTGATGTAGGATGCAGAAAAAGAATGCATGCTGCACTGTAGAACAAGTTCAGAAAAAATAGTTGAGTCAGAAGAAAGTGTCACTGAACTTTAGCAAGGACACCAGTGGATTTTAAAAGCCTGACAGTAGCAAGCCTGCTATGACTCCTGGGTATTATAGCTGTCATTCCTTTTGACATACATCATGATATAAGGGGATACCGTCAAAGAGTTGTATAGCATGGAAACAGACCATTTGGTCCAACTCGTCCAGGCCGACTAGAAAATCTAAATTAATCGAGTCCCATTTGCCAGCATATGGCCCATATCCTTCTAAACCCTTCCGATCCATATACCCATTCAGATGCCTTTTAAATGTACCACTTCCTCTGGCAGCTCATTCCATACACGCACTACCCTTGCATGGAAAAGTTGTCCCTTAGATACCTCTCACTTTAAACCTATGCCCTCTAGCTTTGGACTGTCCTACCCTGGGGAAAAGACCTTGGCTGTTCACCCTATCTATGCCCCTCATGATTTTATAAATCTCTATAAGGTCACTCCTTAGCATCCGACACTCCAGCTTATTCAGCCTCTCCCTTTAGCTCAAACCTTCCAACCCTGGCAACATTGGAAAAGAGGAGGACCAGGGAGCTTTGTAAAAGGTCATCCACAACAAGAGTGCTTAATAAGTATTTTCCACACTTCTGCAAGGAACAGATAACAATTTGATAAGGAGGGGATCACTAGAAAGTGCCATCTCTTCCACAGAGCACAACAAGGATGTCACTGCCAGTCACTACCAATAACATAAAGTTCCTAACCAAGTGAAATATTCGAGGCTGGAGTTGGCTAAAACTGTATGCCATGAAAGGAAAGTTCATTGTCTCCACTTAAACCTGATAGTAGCATATGCACCAGAGGTGTCACTTTGCCAACTTTGTGGGTTTCCCAATGGTGCAGGAAGACATCAACTTCCTGCATAGAACAAACATGTTCACGGAGATACATATTGAAAATGCAAATACTACCACATCCTTAATAAGCAGTTGAGGAGCAGCCATGAACAAAGGGCATGTTATTAATTGCTCACTATCCTCGCCAGAATGTTTCATCTTGTATCAGTCTTTTGTTTCCCCATATTTGATGGATCGTGTAAAACCAGAGTGATTGTTGACAGGGGTTATTCTGTCTGCATGTGTTTCATGACACCCTTCCACCATCGAACCACATGTAGACTGTAAAGATACACCTAGAGTCATATTGTGGCTAGGAAGCAAACAATTGGTATTCTCTAACAATTATATCAATTTTTAGACTGCCCAGGGAGCGCTTTTCGATACTTATGGGAGACTGTTTCCAAATTCATAATGGTGTGCTACTTTCAATGTATCTCGACCATCATGAAGACCCAACCTTGTCTTTGAAGAGAGTGAGAATTAAAGGGTGAGAGATCCAATTAATATATACTCCAGAGGGGTTGTCCATGAACATTTAATCAAACTCTGGTTCCCTTAAATCTCAGCCTCCATGTCACCATCTCTCCACACATCCCATCTTTCCATCCCTCTGTTATGGACAATGATAGCTTCCTCAGCCAAAATCCCGAAATTGAATCATCGCCGGAAAACCTTTCCATCACATTATGAACAACAACTCCAATACTACATACAAAACTGAACAAATCACCCTTCGGCTTTGCCTTAGAGATTTTGCCTGGCCTCATATTTCAAAGATGTGCTATCCCTAGTGGCTGCAAGATGCCTTTAAGTCATTGTATGCTTTGAGGACCTTGCTTCAGGTTGCATCACCCTTAGCAGTTTAGACTGGTCCACTGGCAATGAAGGGATCACCTATTGGCCTTAGAGTGGAGCAGGTTTGGTTACTTGGAACTGCTCCCATTGTGTGAAGCCTCACAATTCCAAGTAATCTGTTGGAACACAGTTGGTTTGTTGTGGGAGCCTAGAAGCCCCTTTAAACATTGATGTTTACCGTCATGGTGACAACAGCCTGAGTCTGTATGGCATACAGCTAGAATGCATGGCAACACGTAGACATCTCAAAAAAATCTGAGCTACCACTGCAACCTCACCCTATTTCCCATAATTATGTTCATCAGTTGCATCATATACTGGGTCCCTCACATTGCTTCTGAGATCTGAATGCTTTTGCACAAACTCTAGTCTCTGTTTGGTAAATCATCTTCAGACCCTCTCCAGCCTATTGTGGGCTCTTCAAAGAGCTTTCCAGCAGTTAATTGGTGGCCAGAAGGATGTTGGTTTTCCCCATCCCCTGTTTTCACTTTGAAAATACTATAAGTTCTGGAGGTGCAGAAGACAGCATCATCTGTGGGCACTTTTTTCAAAACACATCAGCACCTGATCTTGCCCACCCATGGTCAAGTGTCATTTATTACCTTGGCCAATTCCCACAACCCTGTTAGCCCTCTGCTCTCTTGCCAACTCCAACCTGTAAGGCAACAGCAAGCCATATCGTGCATGTCGCCTGCCTTTCTGCATTGCTAACTAGAGGCAGTTCCTGGCTCCTCCATCATTAATTTGACACTATGCTTTCCTTCTGTCCAAATAGTGACTCACCAGTTCACATGTCAGTGATGGAGATATGGCACAGCATTGAAATGATCCAGCTGTTTGCCAAGCTCAGATTGAAAGACAAGTCCCAAGATTCAACTCAAATTCAGGACAGTGTCTTGGATGTACCTAATTACATTGAGTGTCTGTGCATCAATCCCTCTCCATCTCTCAACCAATATTTAAATTTCAACGTTTTCTGTAAATCAGTTGTACACTTTATGCTCTTCAATCTCATGGCATTATGAATAACGTACGTTGCAAGGTTTGGACATGTAAATGTCTTTTTACTGTGAATTCCATTTCCACCAAAGACATTCTGATTTTCAGTCACAAGCTACTTTTGAGGACTTTAGACATTTCTAGCGGTGAAAGGCTTGAATCGATGGGGCTTTAGTGATAGTTTTCTGAAAACTGAGGTTACTGACGACGAATGTGCTCATCAAGTTGTTGATTGTATTGCAGGATGGAAGAATTGTCCACTTCTAAGCAGCCAATGTGCATATTAACTATACCAAGAGTAGGTCATATTATAACATTTTTAAAGTCAATACATCATGCAAAGCAGCTCTTAATGTTTGCACTTTTAGTTTCATACATGGTCATTGCACCCGTTGAGTGGGGAATGCAGTTGGTCAGGGATATCATTTTCAAGGGAGATCTGAGGCAAGGTATTTCGTGTGCAGCATCTTTGTAATCTTGATGGGTTGGGAAGAATAAGGCAAACTGCAAGATTTAAGAGACAGAGCAGATCAGAAGATGAAAGTGTATTTTTAAAATAAAAGAGCAGTGTCTGGTGAAGTCCAATAATTCAACAGAAATTACAGTACAATGTAGAATATGTTAGAAGTTTTAAGGGAAACTAGGATGTGTTATGTGTACACAATGGATCAGGCATTATCGAAAAAGAGAACACACAAGTTAACATTCAAGATGTCAGGCATTTTTCAAAAGACTTTAATAGATTTGATAATGGGCAGCTAATTATTCATTCTGTACTGATCACAACATACCAACTTCATCAGGATGCAATGGAATCCTTACACAGCTTTTCATTTTTAAGTGATTTAAATTTTTTGAAGTGACATAAAAATGAGGGAATCTCCCAATTTGTCACATAAGTTTTCTTCAGTGTGTTCTGCAAGTTGTGCTAAACTCATTATTGAATCACATATAGAAATACTTTTTGCAGTGAGTCTATCTATTGTGATTGCAAGGAGCAATGAACATTCACATCTGACTCCTTTTACAGCAGATTGAATGTCAACATAGTGTGTAATTTAGTCCAGCCATTTTACACAGAAATTGTTCATATATGAATAAATTACTTTTCTGATATTTGCCACAGTTAAATGGCTTTCTAGTTGCTTGATGAGGGTTAAAGGGTCATTAGTACTGATGTATGGCAACTGGTTGAATTTTTAAAATTCATGTCTGTGAAATTACATTCTCAAGAAGAACGCATTTCAAAGCTGTATATTCTCATGATTTCACTTGTGGGCTAACAATAAAGAAGAAGAAACAGGCATGACCCCTCATGTTTTGCAACAGAGGAGTAGGCTTAGGCATGCCATGCAAATTTATCAGCATAATTTTCTGACATTTTACCTTTGTATAGTCTTTGAGAGAATGGTGATCACACAAAGTTAGAATTGTTTCATGCTGTAGATTTATCTTTCCTCAGAATTTACTAAAATTGTCCAAACCTTTCCACATAAAAGGTTATTGGAAGTGCAAGCGAGTGAAACTAATTGGATTCTTGTTTCAAAAAGCTAGCAGTGTGCTGATGGGTTGAATAAACTCCTTCCATGTTTCCATAAAAACTTTTCATCCATTTGAAGAAAAAGGGACATTAGGCATTATTTTTGTGGGAGGGTGGGTAAAAGCCCCAATTAGTGCATTGACTTTGTCAGAAAGTCAGGTTAGTTCCTTTAGCGCAAGCTGATTTCAGTTACCCAACTTTCCACTAATCACTGTGCTAAGGAAAAATTTGAAAATCTTCTTCATTATCCTCCTGGAGTAATAATCCAGAGAATATAAGTTCAAATCCAAAATGGCAAGTTATGAATTCAAATTTTTAAAAGTTTTGCATTTTAATAGTGCTTTTCAGAATCTTAAGGTATCCCAAAGTTCTTTAAAGCCAATGAAGTACTTTTGAAATGTAGTCACTGTGTCATGCAGGAATTGTGATAGACTATTTAAGCACAGCAAGCTGCTAAAAACATTATCTTGATAATGACCAATTAAATCTGGTTCTGTGATGTTGATTGAGACATAAATAAAGACCAAGAATCTGGGATAACTCCCTTCTCTTTTTCAAGATCATAGAACAAGATCCTTTATTACATTTACTGTTGAAAGTGAACAATACCTTAGTTTGGTAAAAACAAGGACTGCAGATGCTGGAAACCAGAGTCTAGATTAGAATGGTGCTGGAAAAGCACAGCAGGTCAGGCAGATCCGAGGAGCAGGAAAATCGATGTTTTGGGCAAAAGCCCTTCATCAGGATTTTGCCCGAAACATCGATTTTCCTGCTCCTCGGATGCTGCCTGACCTGCTGTGCCTTTCTAGCACCACTCTAAGCAATACCTTAGTTTAATATTTCAGTGTAACACACTCACAACACTGTGTCAGAGTATTGTGTTGAGTTCTAACCACCCTATTATAGAAAGGGTGTTATTAAGCTGGAGAGCGTCCAGAAGAGATTTACCAGTATGTTGGCGAATATGGAATGAAAGGAGAGGCTGGAAAGACTAAGGCTATTTTCACTGAAGCATAGAAGGTTGAGAGATGACTGGACAGAGGTTTATAAAATCAAAAGGGTATAGATAAGGTTAATGGTAGGTGTCTTTTCCCTCGGATGGGGGATTTCAAACTGGGGGCATATCTTTAAGGTGAGAGGAAACAGATCCAAAAATGACATCAGTGGCAAATGTTTTACACAGAGGGTGGAATAAACTTACTGAGAAACTGGTGGATATGGGCACAGTTATAACATTTAAAAGATATTCGGAAATGTTTGGAGGGATATGGACTAGGCGAAAGCAGTAGGACTAGTTTAGTTTGGGATTGATTTGTCATAGACTGTTGGACCGAAGGGTCTGTTTCCATGCTGACTCAACTTTGGTGTTCAAGTCTCTAGTATTTCACCAATTCAAGTGCTTTCATCAATTCTCAGGGAAGCTTGGAATGGCCAATAAGTGCCAGCCTTAGCATAATATTCACATCTAAAATAAAAAACGATGGTTTGTCCAGACCATCCCAAGTTGCAGAACTCTAGAGATAGTTTATCCACCAGTTGTCAGCACCATTTCACAGACGTATTATACTGTTGCAATTTTATTGTTTGGCAACACTGCTTATGATTTCTTACAGCATTTATAAACATTGCATTCTCTTTCTGTTTCCAAAGATCATTAGTAAATTTGTTTTGTTTCCCTCTTCACAAGGTACTTTTAGTAAAATAACATATAATAGATGACTAAGTATTTCTAGCAACCTACTTTAGATCACTCTTTCTCAAACATATTTAACATGTTGACCCCTCTTTCCTTGGCTTAGCTGGGAATAGATATAGGCTCTTCAGAATTGCACACCATTAATTTTGACAGTTGAATTTCAAAAGGACAAATATCGTTGAAGATCTTACAAAGCAACTTCAGTCTATAACTAATAGGAATTACATAAATACATCTACTGTGTAGTTTTGAATTGTGCTTTTGTATCATTTATTTTCTGATAATCAGGACCAAATTACTGTAATTTGGCTGTTTTCCAGTTTTAAATTGGAATGAGTGCACTAACAGATTTGTTCAGTCAGTTCAGATTTGTAGACAGATCATATATTCTTTTGTTTAACAGGAAAGACAAATCCAAAGTAAGAGAAATCTTGAAAATGAAACAAGGTTTTCACCTGAACTGGTGACTTTTGACAACAATTTTAGCTTTTTGAATTGTGGTTCAAGCAAGTCAAGCTAATCTGAAAATCAGACCCATGACAATCAACTCAAGCTAACTAAGTAACGACTGACAAAATCATGCATCCTTCTGTCAGGTATGATACAGATTAGACACATTCTTAACATGAGCTAACTAATGTCTTAGCCAGAAAGACAGCAAACTAATGCAGATTATTGTTATTCAATGTATATTTGTAGTATATTCATCTGTGGATTTAATTCATTGAGAACCAGATTAATTATGGCCTTTTGAATTCCAAGAGATAATCAGATGTTTGTTAGGGGCTTTTGACTGTAAATTGAAAGAAGTGGCTTTGGCTTTGCTAATTGGTGACCACACATTTGTAATATTGGCAATAGGTTATAAGAGATGGATTTACGATTTCATTGCACATAATGCAAAGCTATTTTAGAATGTGTAATATATAACTGGAAATGGACACTGGCAAAGCAGTTGGTAGCAAATGTCTTGGGATTGGAGAGTTGCTGGCAAGGCCAGAATTTACTACCCACCTCTAACTGCCTTGAGAAGGTCTTTGTGAACTGATTTCTCAAACCAGTGCAATCGATGTTTACCAGGATGTTGCCTGGTATGGAAGGAAAATCGTATGAGGAAAGACTGAGGCACTTGGGGCTGTTTTCACTAGAGAAAAGAAGGTTTAGGGGTGACTTGATTGAGGTGTACAAGATGATTAGGGGGTTAGATAGGGTCGACAGTATGAACCTTTTCCCGCGTATTGAGTCGGGTATTACAAGGGGGCATAGCTTTAAATTAAGGGGGGGTAGATATAGGACTGATGTTAGGGGTAGGTTCTTCACTCAGCGAGTCGTTAGTTCATGGAATGCCCTGCCAGTAACAGTGGTGGACTCTCCCTCTTTATGGGCATTTAAGAGGGCATTGGATAGGTATATGGAGGATAGTGGGTTAGTGTAGTTTAGGTGGGCTTGGATCGGCGCAACATCGAGGGCCCAAGGGCCTGTACTGCGCTGTATTCTTCTATGTTCTATGTTCTATGTTCTATGACTGCTGTAGATACACCTATAGTGCTATTAAGAAGGGAGTTAGTAAGTAAAGTTACTGGAGATAATACCCACTTCTTCAGTAATCTTTGTCACTTGCTCAAAAAAACGCAAACAAATCTGTGAGTCTAGGCATCCACTATATAAATCCATGCGACACATGTCCATTCTTATCTAAATGCAAGCACATCCTGTCTCCAAGAACCTTCTCCAATAATTTCTCTACCGCTGATGTATGGCTCACCAGCCTATAATTTCCTGCATTAACCCTGTTGTTGTTTTTAAACAAAGGAACAACTTTGGTTATTCCCCTGTCTTCTGGGACATCACCTGTGGCTAAAGAGGATACAGAAATCTCAGTCAAGGCCAGCAATCTTCTCCTTTGCCTCTTTCAGTTTCCTGGAATAGATCCCATCAAATACTAGGGACTTATCTACCTTAATATTTTTCAAGACACCCAACTCCTCCTCATCCTTTGTAATGCCGACATGCCCCAGAGCATTAACATACCTTTCACTAATCTTACCATTATCATGTCCATCTCCTCGGTGAATACCAGTGCGAAGTACTCATTAGGGATCTCACCCATTTCCTCTGGCTCATGCATCTACTCCCTTCTTTTGTCCTTGAGTGGATATGTCCTTTCCCGAGCTACCCTGTTGTTCCTAAGATACATATAAAATGCCTTGGGATTCTCCTTAATCCTCCTCATGGCCCTTTTTAGTCCTCATTTATTTTTAAAATTATTTTCTGCTTTGTTATATTCCTAGAGGGCCTTGTTTGATTTCAATTTCCTAAACCTTACATATGCTTCCTTTCTCTTTTTGACCAAAGTTTCAATGTCAGGATTTTGACCAAGTGACAATGAAGGAGTGACAGTATAATTTCAAGTCAGGACTGGATGTACTTTGGAGGGGTTATTTTCAGATTGTCATATTCTCATCCATCTGCTACCTTTATCCTTCCAGATAAGAGAGCTGATCGGCTTAGAAAATGCTGTCAATGCAAGCTTGGTGAATTGCTGTGGTGGATTTTGTAAGTGGCACATGCTGTGCACTGATAATGGGGGAAATAAATGTTTGAGGTGGTGGGTGGGCTGTGAATGACGCAGGTTGCATGGTGCTGGATGATGTCCTACATCTTGAGTGATGTAGGAGATGCACTTATCTAGATGAGTGGTAAGTATATCACACATCCAATGTGTGTCTTATATAAGACAGACCCTGAGGAGTCAGAGGTTATTTGCCACAGAGTTTCATTATGGTTGATGCAGACAAGTCTCAGGTCAATAGTACCCCCTCAGGATGTTGATAGTGGACGATTCAGCAATGGGAATACCTTTGAATAGCAGAAATGTTACTTTCTACTTATTTGCCCAAGCCCGAATGTTTCCAGATGTTGCTGCATGTGGCACACAGTGCTTCAGTATCTGATGAGTTGCAAATGATACTGAACATTATCTATTATCAGCAAACATCCACATTTATGACCTTATAATAGGGGGGAAGTAATTACTGAAGCAGTTGAAGGTGATTGGAACTCAGACACTGCATTCAGAAATTCCCGCAGCAAAGTCCTGAGGCTAAGACAATTGGTCTCCAACAATTGTAACCATCTGCCTTTGTGCGAGGTTTGATTCCCACCAGTGGAGAGTTGTCTACCTGATTCCCATTGCCGAGGCTCTTTGATGCCCAACTTAGTCAAATGCTAACTTAATATCATGGGCAGCCATTCTTACCTCATCTGTGAAATTTAGTTATTCTATCCATACTTGAACCAAGGGTGCAGTGCAGTCTGGATTCAAATAGAGTCATAGAGTCATAGAGATGTACAGCATGGAAACAGACCCTTCGGTCCAACCAGTCCATGCCGACCAGATATCCCAACCCAATCTAGTCCCTCCTGCCAGCACCCGGCCCATATCCCTCCAAACTCTTCCTATTCATATATCCATCTAAATGCCTTTTAAATGTTGCAATTGTACCAGCCTCCACCACTTTCTCTGGCAGCTCATGCCATACATGTACCACCCTCTGCGTGAAAAAGTTGCCCCTTCGGTCTCTTTTATATCTTTCCCCTCTACCCTAAACCTCTAGTTCCTCTAGTTCTGGACTCCCTTACCCCAGAGACTTAATAGACTTTGCCTATTAATCCCAATTTTGTAAACCTCTATAAGGTCGCCCCTCAGCCTCCGACATTCCAGGGAAAACAGGCCCAGCCTGTTCAGCCGCTCCCCATAGCTCAAATCCTCCAACCCTGGCAACATCCTTTCTCTTTTTGTAAATCTTTTCTGAACCCTTTCAAGTTTCATAACATCTTTCTGATAGGAAGAAGACCGGAATTGCATTCCAACAATGGCCTAACCAATGACCTGTACGGATGTAACATGACCTCCCAACTCCTGTACTTGATACTCTGACCAATAAAAGAAAGTCTATCAAACGCCTTCTTCACTATCCTATCTACCCGAGACTCCACTTTCAAGGAGCTATGAACCTGCACTCCAACATCTCTTTGTTCAGCAACATTCTCTAGGACCTTACCATTAAGTGTATAAGTCCTGCTAAATGCAGCACCTCACATTTATCTGAGTTAAACTCCATTTGCCACTTCTCGGTCCATTAGCCCATCTGATCAAGATCCCATTGTAATCTGAGGTAATCTTCTTCGCTGTCCCTTACACCTCCAATTTTGGTGTCATCTGCAAACTTACTAACTGTACCTCTTATGCTTACATCCAAATCATTTATATAAATGACAAAAAGTAGAGGGCCCAGCACTGATCCTTGTGGCACTTCACTGGCCACAGGCCTCCAGTCTGAAAAACAACCCTCCACCACCACCCTCTGTCTTCTACCTTTGAGCCAGTTCTGTATCTAAATGGCTAGTTCTCCCTGTATTCCATGAGATCTAACCTTGCTAATCAGTCTCCCATGGGGAACCTTGTCGAACGCCTTACTAAAGTCCATATAGATCACATCTACTGCTCTGCCCTCATCAATCCTCTTTGTTACTTCTTCAATCAAGTTATAATCAGATTATTGCTGAGCAAGCGCTTCATAGCACTGATAATTACACCTTCAGTCACTTTATTGATAATTGAGTGTCGACTTGAAGGTCAGTAATTTGTTGGATAGGATTTCCCTTAATTTTTATGGACAGGACATGCTTAGTAAGTTTTAGACATTATTGAAATGATACCAGTTGTGTAGCTGCATTGGGACAATTTGGCTTTAGACCACAGTTAGTTTTGTACCTTAAATTAGCAGCTAGCCTGTTGTTGAAGTCTACAGCTTTTTCTGTATCCAATGCTTTTGGTTATTTCAGGTTATCATCTTAAGTGAACTCAATTGACTGAAAACTAACATCTATAATGTTGTGGATCTCAGGACAAGATTGAAACGAACCATCCATTCAATGTGTCTGCCTGAAGATGGTTGAAAATACTTCAACCTTGTCTTTTGACTTGTCTTGATGGTCTTCTCCCAACACCCCTCCCACACCCACCCTAATCAATGGGGATGGGCTTGTTTGTGGAATCTCCTCTTCCAAGTAGTTGTTTAATTGTTGGCTGCTTTCATGAATGGGTGTGAGAAGACTGCAGAGATCTGTTTGAATCCATTGATTGTGAAACTGCCTGGGTCTATCTATCAAATGATGCTTATGTTGCTTAGCATGTATGTGGTTTTGTTATAACACCATTGTGCTAGCACTCATTTTTAGGCATGCCTCATGCATTCCTTTCATGCAATCCTCACTGAACCAAGGTTGGTTTCTTGATTTAAGAGCAATGGTGATAGAGTTGTGACTGATTGCAATTCTGCTGAAGCTGATGTTCCGCAGCTTCACATGGATACACGGTCTCGAGGTACTTGTTCTGATTTGTAACACAGTGGTAATAGTGCAATAAAACTTGATAGAAGGAATCTTCAGCTTGAAGTTGGGGCTTAGTTTCCAGTAGGACTATATGGTGTTCAACGCAATTAACACAATTACGGATAGTTGCATTGGCGACAGACAATTGGTGAGGCTGAGATCAAGTGCATTCTTTCCTCTTCTTGTTTCTCTCTCTAACTACAATCAACCAGAGCGACAGCTGTATCTCAAGTAATGGATTTACTTACAAAACTTTGTAAATTAAAAATGCTTTACAAGAGAGTTTGTTTGTTCCGAGGAGTCTAGGTGAAAGGGACGAAGGAACTTCTAGATCCTAAATAAACCCTTCAGTGGCTGTGAACATTGCATGATGGAAGGCATTATATCATTGTATGTTCATTGTTTATGTTTTTGTTTGATCTCACTTCCTTAATATTACCTATTGTATTTATCAACCTTGATGTGTATTAATGACAGTATCCCACAGGATGCATGGCCACCTGTGACACAATAGAACTTATGGGCATGTGGACAGAGGACTGCAGCCTGTAATCAATGGTACAGATGGAAACAAAGCCACAGCTTCAGTAATTTCCGTCATGGTAGATGAGAGGATGTGGAAGGGGTAAACCTACCACAAAATAAAGAAGAATGAGTGGGCTCAAATTGTAGTGCAGGGATTTAATTTTCTCTACAGATTGAGAGAAAGAAAAGGTACTGGTATTCATCAAAAATAGAGAATAATCAAGCAGACACCCATGACATTCCATCTGTGCGTGCTGGTTACTGTATAAATGCATAGTCCTTTGCTGGTGGTCCAGTTCCTCCCTTTGTCTTCAACATTTTGGATGGCAGTGTACTGTTTGTTTAAATCACTACAAACTAAGTCATGTAATTATATTAATAATGCGACCAACACAGAGAAAAGCTTTACTTAGACAAGTTAAAACAAATAGTCAAAATTATTTCAGTAAACTGAGATGTGTATACAATTCAATGCAAATCATAGCAAAGCTACTAATAGATAACAGAATGTTGAATCATATTGTTGGAGAAGTTTTCCTTACTTCAATGCTTAAATCTTTGATGGTTGACTGCTCAATTTCAATTATTTTTCCCCTTTAATTACATTATTAACTTAAATCATTGCAAGGATGAGTTACTCAGATGAAAATTACCAGAGATAATTTCATTCCAAACTGTACCTGATGCCACTCATCCAATCTTGTTACATTCTGCTTAAAGACTCCAAAACATTTTGGTCAATGTTCTTTGCAATCAATCATCATGAAGTTTCAAATGCTATTGTAGCAGTTATGGATTTTCTGATGAAATGCCAGTCAAAAATGCCCTCCTAAATAACTGCAATTGTAACCATTACAGTCAGCATTTTTTTCTAAATGTTATACATTAAAACAATGAAGCGTTTGAGCTACAGTGTAGCACAGACAAGCAAATGGGTACTGTGCCCCAGCTTCTTTCATAGTGATTATGGGCATCATCTTTAATTCATGTGGAGCTGAATTATTTTTAATAATTATTTTTCTATAAGTATCCAAGTTAACCAAAATGTTACAAAAATCAAACAGTCAAAATCAGTCGAGGAAATCTGAATTTGGGTACAGTGGTGTAGTGTTTTTCCAATCAAAGAGTTCGAGTTGAGGAGTTGATAAATTCTAGCCACAGTGCTAGGATGCTAAAATTGATAGCGAATAGAAAAACAGGGAGTTTGAGAAGGTAGCAGTCTCCCAGCATCTTCAAGTAGATGCCCTGGTTAAATTGTTTTGAAGAGCAATATTGATTGCTTTTCAAGAAGACATAAATACCAGCGTAAAATCCTGCTGCCATATGTCTAACCATCATTCGTCAGGAATGCTAAATCCTGTGGGTGATTTTATTTACAACAGTTAAATAAATTTTAATTTATGAAGTAGACATTGAGGCAAGTCAACTGCAGGTCACCTTGCAAACACAAAGCAGACTAAAGCCAGGTAACATCACAACATCGTATACACACAGCACGTGGAGTCCTTCATGACAAAGTACGTAAACAGCATGCCCCTCCTTTCCAAGTCAAAGGTTAATAATTTAAAACATTTAGTGAGCTTAAGGGGCTCTGTATTATGTAGGTAATTTGCTGGCACATCCAGATTTCATGATGGTGACTTTGTCTGGAGGTGCCATTGATTCTCACAGACATTAGTGATATTGCTCATCATTCCTATTTGTGGTTGTCAAGTATTTCTTTCCTGAATTGCAATTGCTGTTGTAGAATTTGCTTATTCTGATGCACAACAGCCACATTTTATTCCAGAATAGCCACTGACTAATCTTGTTTCTCAAGCAGTTTTGAGTGATTCAAATCTTCTTGGGCATTTACTGTTGTGTTGCAGCTCTTCTGGGGGTTTATATGCTAGATTCTTTTTTCTATCAAAGTTTTAGCTTTCTGTTGGTGCAGTGTATTTTCTCCTGGAATTATATTTAAGCCTAAATCTCAACAACTTGCTTTTTCAGTGATTGTTAGGCTTCCCCATACTTTGTGATATTTCTAACCAGAGCATCATTGTTGGCATTTATTTCTGAAAGGACAGTGTCATGGGTGAGTGGGAACTCCTCTTTTTATGCACTCTGCATTTTCACCTGGTTTTACTGGTCTGTCATTTTCTCCAGCATTGCTTTGAGCAAAGGCTAATATTCTGTAACTGTATACCTGCATACTAGGATCTTGACCCTAGTCTGTTTAGCATGTTCATTGGATTGATGATACATAGCTCATAGTCTATACTGCTTCTTTTTGTTCTCTTTCAACTCTCAGTCATCTTTGTGAGCTGAACAGAGGCAAGCACTAAAGTCTGCATAATTACAGAGACAGTATCCATAGGTTTAAATTATCCTGAGCGAGAAATCAGCCTTTCCCTCTAGAGCACTGTCTCTTCTCTCTAAAGCTGAGATTTCAGCTTCAAAAGAGGGTGTTGTGTTCTGTTCTTCTTTCATATTCTGTTCTGCCAGTGTTTTCGCAAATGCTGCTGCAGTTTATTTTGTATAGGAGATGGACTCACGTTGGACTGATTACCTGACTGTGACGAGTCTGAGTTCATAGCTGAGTTCATCTACAATTGCTGGACCAGCAGAATATCTGCAGTGTTCAAGAAGAGTGATTGTACTTGCACTCTAGGACTATTAACCCTGCATAGGGAATTAGTGAATTATTGTATGCTGAAGGTCTTACATTTGTGAATTTTGTCATGGCTTTCCATGTTTGTGGGTACTTGTTTTTATAATTCACAGAACTACTAAATTGGCACTCATGCCCATAATGAATAGTCACTAGTTTTCGAAGGGCAAATAAATTGAATTTTTGCAAACCTTTTGGATAATAACTTCAGGTTTAACACGAGACTAATAAGGTGAAAGATGTGTCCACTACTCTTTATTTCATCATGTACAATGTCAGATTCTGCTTTGTCAAATACTTCATATATGTGCCTCTGGCATGATAGTGGACAGTCTTTATGCTGCTTGAAGGTGATCCTTGCATAGTCTGCTTGGGTCAGTGGATGACTGTTTGTAGTTGCATCAGCCCCTGCTCAAAGCAATGCCTGTGCTGATGGCTTTTTCTGCCTTGAGAAATTGATTGAAAGCTGGTCTTTTATTTGTTCATGTAGAAGGTCACACTTTTCACATGTCTTGCTTTGTTTGGGTGTTCCAGTGATTGTGTCAACTATTGCATTTATATTTAAGACCTTTGTCAACATGCAAGTAATGTTTCATCCTTACAACTATCCTTCAATAGCTCTTCAATGCCATAGGATTTCAGCTTGTCTAGTAAAAATTTCAAGAAAGCTTTCAAGGGCATGGATGCAACCATCAACTCAACAATTCCATTAGCTAGTTTATCATCTGAAAAATCACACAATGAGCCCTTTCCTCTGCATCTGCTTACCAAGTGATCCATGGATTTTGTAAGCTTCTGTTTGATAAATACAGAAGTTTAATCTGACTTTGAATTAGTCTTCTGTTGTCCTTACTTTTTAGTGATATTTTTGCTCTCCAACTATTAATCCTGACATGTTAAGTCTTTGTAACCCTTCATTCACAATTGCTAAGGACATTTTAATGGCTTGCTTTCCTGTCATGCACCTGAATCTGCTATGTTACCTCCATCAAAACAGTCACTAAACATCAAAGATATTTGATTAGTTGTAAAGCATTTTGTGACTTCCAGTAATTGTGCAAAGTGCAATCTTAATGCTGGTCGTCCTTCCTTCATTTTTTTAATGTTGCCAAATTAGATCACACCTGGAATGCTACTTAGAATTTGTACCTAGCATAGGCTATAAGGAAAACAAAAGTGAAAATTGCCAAAGCACTAACTATAATTTTCCTATCTGCCTTAGATTCAGGAGTGGTGTCAGGGGCCTGAGAATTGCTAAATATGACAACCTTGTTCAAGGAAGGATGTAAAGATAAGTCAAGCAGTCCAATCTGTTTAATCTTGGTGCTAGAGAACCGTTTAGAACTGATAATTTAAGACAAAATTAATAGTCACATGGGCAACTGCAGATTCACTAAGCAAAGCCAGCATGGATTTGTTAAGGAGAAATTTATTAACCACTTTTTTTGACAGTTTTAATGAGGATAATACTGTTAATGTAGTGCACATAGACTTCCAAAAGAAATTTGGCACAATACTGAGAAACAGATTTGTGAGCAAAGTTAGAATTAAAAAAAAACAGTCACAACATAAGTACAAAGTTGGCTGCATGACAGAAAACAGACAGTAAGGTTAGGGTATCTTTTTCAACCTGAAGGAAGGATTATGATGAAGTTCTCTGGGCACAGATTTAAAATGATACAAAACTTGGAAGTCTTGCAAATTGTTTGGAGGGCAGTCTAGAACTTCAAAAGGACATAAATTAGTGCAATTGAAAATTCATGCAGTGAAGTGTGAAGTGAATAGTTTTGGTGGGATGAACACAAAAGGACACCATAGAATGAAGTGCACAATGGGGTACAGGAGCAGGACCTTGGACCTAGACCGAGTATAAGTTGTTCCTTTTGGAAGGGAGAACAAAAGAACAGTATTATTAAAATGGAGAAAAGCTGCAGAAAGCTGTGACACAAAGGCACTGGGGGTACTTGTGCACAAAACACACAAAGTTTATGCACAAGTGTAATCAGGAAGGCTAATGGAATGTTGGCCCTTATTTCAAGGTGATTGGAATATAAGAGTACAAGAGTCTTACTGGAACTGTATGTGGTACTGATGAGACCAGATTTGGAATACAATGAGAAATTTCAGTCCCCTTATTTAACAGAAAGATATCATTTCATTGAAGACAGTTTAGAGAAGGTTTGCTAGGACGATCCCTAGTATGGAGAGATTGTCTTATGAGCAAAGGCTAACTAGGTTGGGACTCTACTCACTAAAGTTTAAAAGAATAGGAGGTCATCTCATTGAAACATGTAGAATTCTTAAGGGGCTTGATTGGGTAAATACTGAGAGAATGTTTGTCCCATGTGAAAGTCTGCAATGAGAAGGCATGGCCTCAGAATAAGGGGGTACCGATGTTAGACTAAGATAAGGCAGCATTTCTTTCCTCAGAGGGTTATGAGTCTTTGAAACTTTTTGCCACAGAAAGCCGTGGGGCCAGAATGCTTATGTTTATTAAAGGCTGTGATAAATAGGTTTTTGATCAGTAGGAGAATCAAGGGTTACAGGGAGAGGCAGGAAAATGGGGTTGGGAAACATATCAGCCATGATCAAGTGGTGGAGCAGACTCGATGGGGCAAATGACCTAACTTTGCTTCCATATCCTATGATCTTATAGCCTTTTGGCCATAAGGGAATACTATGTATACAATGACTGCTTTGGATCTAGAATGCATCACTGCACAGTATGGTGGATACTGTTTTAATCAAAGCAGTGTTGTGGGAATTGAATTATTATTTCAAAAAGAAGAATGTGCAGGTAGAAGATGCATGTGTGGCATGAGCTTAGTTGATCCTTCTGAGAGCTAAAACACATAGGATAGGCTGAATAGCCTCCTTCAGAGCTGTAACCATCCTATGATTCAATGATTTGCCATCATGTGTTGAAAGTTTACTGAATTGACTTCTAGAATAAGAGGACTGTCCTTTAAAGACAGCTGGGTAGAATGATCATAAATACTCTGGAGTTTATAGACTAAAAGGTGATTTCAGTGATGCACATAAAGTTTGTAGACTACTTGATGAGGTAGATGCTGAGAGTGTTTTCTCTGGCAGAAAATCAGAAGTAGGCAACACAGTCTCAGATTAGTACTTGTCCATTTAGGCCAAGATGGAGAGAAATCTACTCACTCAGAGAGTTCAAAGCTTTGGGACAGTTTACCTGAATGCTATGCATACTCAGGCGATAAGTGTAAGATTTAAAACGTTTTAGGCACCAAAGGATTTGTGGATAGGGCTAAAAAAATGGAATTGTTATTAAAGTTCAGGAGAGATTTTTGTTAAATAACAGAACAGACTCAAGGGCTGTATAAACTATTTTTACTCCCCTTTATATTCTTATATTTGTCAGTTGATCCAAAATATGCAAAGTAGATTGCAGCTGACAGTAATGAAGAATAATGTATCTCAGGTCACAGTCTAAATGATACATGAGCAGTAATGTATAAGCATAATTTAAACTCAAAGGTTGAGTTGCTGCTTTTAATTCAAACCCAATATATTCAAAATGACATACAAAATTATTCCATTTGCTTATTTTTGTTTTAGTCTTACTATAATTATTTACAGGTCATAAATAACTGAAAATCAAAGTTCAGTATATTCATCATATTAATTGGTATGAACGATAGATTAGTATCATCTCATGCTTCAAGCAATAAACAATAAAAATCATTTTGTAAACCAAACACAATATTACATAGGAAATATATGCTATTGTAGCTTGTAAATGTATATTTTCAAAGACGTAATTGTTTAGTGTTTTATGAAGGACTTCTCACTTGGGAGAAATGAGTAAGACTAAATGACAGGTCCCTGGTGACGATGTAGAGCTGATAAGTATCGAAAGTATAAGTGAATTTAGATAGTTCTACAAATGAGTGGAAGATTGCTTAAAATTCTTTTCTGTTTATTCTGCAGGTTCATGTTCCTGGCTGAGTGACTTTGCATTCAGTTCTGGAAGGCTGCATCTTCTACTGATCATTAAACATTGTGTATGGAATAACATTTGTGTTTACCATGTGTGAAATATCAGTCCTGTGGACAGTGACATTACCATTTCTATCAATGGATGAAATTGATTCTTACTTTTCTTCATTGTCATTTTAGGCATTTTGAATCAGATGCACAAATATTGCATTTAAATACAGTGTGTCCAGTTGTTGAACTGCAAACATTGCTGCACAGAATGGGATGAATGACATTTTAGGTTCATTGTAATAAATGGCAATGCATTTTAGAGTTTCTTATTTTTATTCCCATTGAGGCATTTCAAAATTATTTCAAGTTTTTATTCAAGCAAGAAATATTGGCAAATTTCTGTTCTGAATAGCTTTATGGGCAATTGGTCAATGACAATCCAAACCTTACTGATTTGTTCTGTTTCTGTTTCTGCGATTTTACGCTTTGCTGTGCTCTGCACAGTCCCTGATCCTGATACATTCTTTTCTGCTACCACTTTAGCAATGACACATAATCATGATCTCATCTTAATGTGCGTGGCTATTCCTGTTACACTCATGCACTACATTGTTTAGTACCAGATTTGTCATTGTTACTTATGCTTTGAATTGCTTTTTTTTTAAGATTAAAATCAATCCTTGATGATAACAGTTCCAACATGAAAACCTGATTGAACCAGAACGGATTCAGCTTCTTGCCACTTTCATACACATTTGCAAAAACTTCCTCTCCACAACCATGTGTAAGTCATAGCATTACCCAGGACACTAAGCTGGTACTGAGTACAGCAACGTGTCACTCATTTCAAACTATTAGGGCTTAACACCACATGGAGCTAAACTCCAAGTTGGTGTCAAGCCTTCATTGTAGAAAAATTAAATGCGTGCACATATTGCAGAAGTTCTTCCAATTTGATTTTGCAAAGTCGATCTTCCTTGTGGATAGGGTTTCTTCAGCAGCCAGGTCACATCTTGAAGAAGCTTTGCCAGCTGCATATCCACATCCACTCTCCTCGAACTAATAACGCCTGCACAGCTTGGCAAATCAGTTCTGGCACATTGGCAATTGTGGCAGACTACAGATTTATCGCCATACTGCCATGTACAATTTAATTCTAGCTGATCCTGATTTTAGTCTCCAGTTAATCATACTAAAGCGTATTTAAGATACTTGCTGAAAAAGAAGTTAGTCATGATTTTGTATATAACTTGTGGCTTACTTGATGAGTTATTTTATTCTTTGTCGTGGTCTGTTCCTGGCAAGTGTATACTACAAATAGGGATATTGCAATTTCTCAAACCCATTCTGCCTACTGTTTAAAAAAAATCTTTAATCCATGTCATTTTCTGTATCACAATGAGACCATAAGATGTTGGAACAAAAGTAGGACATTTGGCCCATCGAATCAGCTCCACCATCAATGAGATCATGGTTGCTCTCAGAATCCTCGACTTTCCAGCTTTCTCCTCAAACTCCTACATTCCCCTGCTGATTAAAAATTCATCCATCTCATCTTCTATTCACATAATGTATCTATACTCCTCTACTGACTCTTTTTGCCATCCTTACCACTTGCCTTCCCAACAATTTATGGCAAAATCGGCAATAATACATTCACATTCTTCATCCAGTGACTAATATATATATTGAAAATAATGTGGCTGCAGCACTCATCTCTGTGATACTCCACTAATGAAAGGCTGCCATCCTGAAAATTCTCCATTTGTCCCAACCCTATTCGTTAGCCAATCCTCTACCAATCTAATATACTGCCCTCAGCACCATGGGTTCTTATCTTATCAAGTAGTTTCATGTGCGGAATCTTATTGAAGGGATTTTGGAAATCCAAATATATTTTTAAAATGTCTATTGGTTTCCTGTGATCTACCTTTCAGATTACATTCTATCAATACTAATCTTACCAACATCCAGGAGCTTTGAAGGATATTTAATGTAACCTCTAGGTTCATCTATTGCAGTGTGAGAAGGGATATTCCTACATTATCTCTCAGTTCCAGCTGACATAGTTATCTAGGAAAAGTCTGTCAAAGTTCATCTTCATGGATCCTTAAGTGTAGGGATTTATGTGCAGATAATTTGCTTTGCCCTTTCACAATATTGTAATAGATCTTTGCAAGGCATTGGGGCTTGAAGCATGATTTCTGTGTAACCCTGATTTCATATCATCATCTTCGTCAGCTATGAGATCTCGCTGTCCCATCACTCATCACTTCCTGTGTCAAATACCTGGTTCACTACATCAATCACAAACCAGGGAGTTTTTTTTAGATTAGATTAGATTACTTACAGTGTGGAAACAGGCCCTTCGGCCCAACAAGTCCACACGGCCAATTCACCTGACCTGCACATCTTTGGACTGTGGGAGGAAACCGGAGCACTCGGAGGAAACCCACGCAGACACGGGGAGAACGTGCAAACTCCACACAGTCAGTCGCCTGAGGCGGGAATTGAACCCGGGTCTCTAGCGCTGTGAGGTAGCAGTGCTAACCACTGTGCCACCGTGCCGCCCACGGAGTTGATGAGAAAAGTTTTAAAAGAGCAAAGTGTGAGTTAGGGTCAATTGCGTTTGCTCTTCTAGCTGAAGATTGGTACAAATAGTAGAGCCTTACCTTTTCACTGAGTCATAGAGCTGTACAGCACGGAAACAAACCCTTCCGTCCAACTCATCCATGTCGACCAGATATCTGAACTTAATCTAGTCCTATTTGTCAGCATTTGGTTCATACCCTACTAAACATCTCCTATCGACATACCAATCAGGATGCCTTTGAAATGTTGCAATCGTACTAGCCTCCACCAATTCCTGTGTCATTCCATACACGCATTACTCTCTGCGTGAAAAAGTTGCCCCTTAGGTCCCTTTTAAATCTTTCCCTTCTTACCTTAAACCTATGCCCTCTAGTTCTGGACTACCCCACCCCAGGGAAAAGACCTTGTCTATTCACCCTATCCATGCCCCCATGATTTTATAAACTTCTATAAGGTCACCCCTCAGCCTTCGACATTTCAGGGAAAATAGTCCCGACCTATTCAGCCTCTCCCTATAACTCAAACCTGCCAAACCTGGTAACAACCTTGTAAATCTTTTCTGAACCCTTTCAAGTTTCACAACAACCTTCATATAGCAGCGAGACCAGAATTGCACACAGTATTCCAGAAGTGGCCTAACCAATGTTCTGTACAGCCGCAACATGACCTCCCAACTCTTATACTCAATGCTCTGAACAATAAAGGCAATCATACCTAACACTTCTTCCCTACCCTGTCTACCTGTGACTCCACTTTCAAGGAACTATGAGCCTGCACTCCAAGGTCTCTTTGTTCAGCAACACTCCCCAGGACCTCACCATTAAGTGTATAGGTCCTGCCCTTATTTGCCTTTCCAAAATGCAGCACCTCACATTTATGTAAATTAAACTCCATCTGCCATTCCTTGGCCCATTGGCCCATCTGATCAAGATCCTGTTGTAATCTGAGGTAACCTTCTTCGCTGTCCACTACATCTCCAATTTTGGTGTTATCCGCAAACTTACTAACCATACCTCTTAGTTCACATCCAAATAATTTAGATAAATATGAATAGCAGTGAACCCAGCACCGATCCTTGTGGCACATCACTGGTCACAGGCTTCCATTCTGAAAAATAACCCTCCACCACCAACTCTGTCTTCTACCTTCAAGCCAGTTCTGTATCCAAATGGTTAGTTCTCCCTGTATTCCATGTGATCTAACCTTGTTAACCAGTCTCTCATGAGGAACCTTATCGAACATCTAACTAAAGCCCAAATAGATCATGTCCATCACTCTGCCTTCATAAATTCTCTTTGTTATTTCTTCACAAAACTCAATCAAGTTAGTCAGACATAATTTCTCACGCATAAAGCCATGTTGACTATCCCTAACCAGCCCTTGCCTCTCCAAATGTATGTAAATCCTGTCTCTCTGGATTTCCTCCAACAACATGCCCACCATTGATGTCAGGCTCACTGGTCTATAGTTCCCTGGCTTTTCCTTACCATCTTTTTTAAATAGTGGCACTATGTTAGCCAACCCTCAGTCTTCCAGCACCTCACCTGTGGCTATTAATGACACAAATATCTCAGCAATGGGCCCAGCAATCACTTCCCTAGCTTCCCATCGATTTATGCACCATTATACATTTTAAGACATCCATCATCTCCTCCTCTGTAATAGGATTTTTCAAGATGTCGCTATTTATTTGTGCATATTCTCTATCTTCCATATCCTTATCCACAGTAAACAGTGATGCAAAATACTTCTTTATTATTTCCCCCATCTCTTGCAGTACCATAAATAGGCAGCCTTGCTAATCTTTAAGGAGCCCTATTCTCTCCCCAGTTACATTTTTGTTCTTAATATATTTGCAGAATCCTTTTGGATTCTCCTTAACCCTATTTGCCAAAGTTATCTTATGTCTGATTTTTGCTGCTCTGATCTCCCTCTTAAGTACACTCTTTGTACTCTTGTTGGGATTTCCTTGATCTCAGCTGTCTATATAATCCCTACAGTGTGGAAACAGGCCATTCAGCTCAATAACACTGACTCTTCAAAGTGCATCCACCCTTATCATGGACATATGCTTCCTTCATATTCTTGACCAAAATCTCAATTTCTCTCCATTCGAGTCTTAACAGTTTATGTTTGGAAAGTTAAAATCTCCTACCATAACCACCCTCATATTCTCACAGATAGCTGAGATCTCCTTACAAATTTGTTTCTCAATTTCCTGCTGACTATTGGGGGGTCTATAGTCCAATCCCTACAAGGTGATCATCTCTTTCTTATGTCTCAGTTTCACCCAAATAACTTCCCTGGACATATTTCCAGGAATATTCTCCCTAAGTACAACTGTAATGTTATCCCTAATCAAAAACACCACTCTCCCTCCTCTCTGCCCCCCCCCTTTCTATCTTTCCTGTAGCATAATACTCTGAAACATTAAGCTGCCAGTCCTGCCCATCCCTGAGCTACACCTTTGTAATTGCGATGGTATCTCAGTCCCATGTACCCAACCATGACCTGAGTTCATCTGCCTTCCATGTTAGGCCTCTTGCATTGAAATAAATGCAGTTTAATTTGCCTTGTTCTCTTGCTTTGTTCCTGCCTACCCTGATTGTTTGACTGACTCCTTTTCCCAACTGTACCAGTCTCAGACTGATCTCTTTCCTCACTACCTCCCTGGATCCAACCCCCCACTTATTAGGGTAAATCCTCCCGAGAAGGTCTAGCATATCTCCCTGCCAGTGTATTAGTCCTCTTTCACTTTGGGTGTAATTCGTCTTTCTTATACAGGTCACTTCTACCTCAGAAGAGATTCCAATGATCCAGAAATGTGAATCCGTCTCCCTGCACCCTCCCTAGCTCCTGGCACCAGGAGTATTCCAGATATTACCACTCTTGAGGACCTCCTTTTTAAATTTCTGCCTGACTTCCTGTATTCTCTGCTCAGAATCTCATCTTTTTCTCTTCCTGTATCATTAGTTCCAATGTGTACAACAACCTCCTATTGGTCGCTCTCCCCTTTGAGGATATTCTGCACCCTCTCTGAGACATCCTTGATCCTGGTGCCGGGGAGGCAATACTCCATTCTGATTTCTTGCTACCGGCCACAGAAACATCTGCCTGTGAGTCTGACCAGAGAGTCCCCTTTCACAATCGGCCGCTTGGAACCTAACATACCCCTCGTCACATTAGAGCCAGTCTCGGTACCAGAAAGTATGTCAGTGCTACATTCCCCTGGGAGTCCTTCACTCTCTGCATTTTCCAAAACAGCATACATATTTGAGATGGGGATAGCTACAGGAGATTCCTGTATTACCTGCCTCCCTCTCCTATTTTGCCTGGCGGTAACCCATCCATCTGACTATATGCATTTTTTTCTTCCCTTCCTATATAACTGCCATCCATCTCACCCCTAGCTCCTGTAAATTCCTCATTGCCTCTAACTGTTGCTCCAACCAATCCATGTGATCTGATAGGATTCATAACCAAAAACACTTCCTAAGACATAATCCCACATCCAAAAGGAAGAGCACATCGCTCTACTGAAGGCCATCTTTGTACTTTAATAATCTGCAGAAAATAGCACAGACTTACTCCTCCAAAAACACTGCTCCAGACGAGCTTAGTACCAATGTTTTATGTTTTTAAAGTTTAATCAATACACAGATCTCAATAAAAACATATAATCAAACAAGAAACCACTCTATTGTTGTAGATGTACAAAGAAAAGTAAGGTTACACTTTAAAACTAGCCACTTATGTGCTCCCCTGCTGTGAACTCCCCCACACAGGTCCCTCCAAGGTCAGCTGTGAATTTCACTGCTTGTTTTTTTTTTAGATAAACTCTTATGTCCAGAGATACTTGAAACCAAACAGCAGTCAGCTGTGCAGCTTCACTACTGGGTCAGACAGCTGTACAGGTTTGTTTTTCCATCTGTTTCACTTCCATGTGGTCACAGCCTTTGTCTCTCTTCCTCTTTTAAGTACTGTTGTTTTGATTCTTTTTCACAACAGCTTATAGAATATTAATTACTGCTCTGAGAATTCAAAGAAATTGTGCTAACATCCCCATCAGTGAGGACTGCAGAACTTAGATCTGGTTTATTGGTTGTGGAATCGCTTAGCTCTGTCATCACTTGTTGTTTTTGCTGTTTGGCATGCAAGTCATCCTTGTTTTGTAGTTTTATCAGGTTGATACCTTATTTTTAAGTGTGCCTACTCCTGCTGTTAGCATGCCCTCTGCATTCTTAATTGAACCAGTGTAGATAGTAATTGTAGAGTGGAGGAAATGCTGGTTATAGATTGTGTTGGAGTATGATTCTGCTGTTCTTGATGGCTCAGGGCACCTCATGGATGCCAGTCTTGAGTTGCTTTGATCTGTTTGAAGTCTGTCCCATTTAGCAAAGTGATAGTTCCACACAACATGATGTAAGATATTATCAATGTAAAGGCAGGACTTCGTTTCCAGAAGGACTACGTGTTGGTCACTCTTAGCACTACTGTCACGGACAGATGCTTCCACAGCCAGCAGATTGGTAGGGTTGAGGTCAATTATGTTTTTCTCTCATGTTGATTCCTTCACCACCTGCTGCAGAGGCAGTTATGTCCTTTAAGACTTCACTGGCTCAATCAGTAATGCTGCTGCTGAGCCACTCTTGGTGGTGGACATTGAAATCCCCATGCAGAGTATGTTCTGTACTTCTGCCTTCCTCTAAGTGTTTTTTCAACCTGGAGGTAATCCAATTCATCAGCGAGTGTTTTGGTAATGGGACATTATAACCAGCAAGGCTTCTTTGCCATTTTTGATTTGCAAACATGAGACTTCATGGAGACTGGATTCAATGCTAAGAACTCTCAGGTCAGCTCCTTTCCAACTGTAAGTCATTGTGCTGTCGCCTCTGTGATGATGATAGTGGAGACTGGGACTTTGTACCGTATGATGCCATGAGGATAATTATGGAAGGCTGTTGCTTGATTCATCTCTGAGACAGCTGTCACAACTTTGGCGCCAGCCTCCGGATGTTTGTAAGGAGAACTTTACAAGGTCAACAAGAGTTTGTTTGCCATTGTCAATTCCAATGCCTAAGTTAATGGCACGTTGTCCATCCAGAAATTCTAAGACTTTCTAACAATTGTTAAAACTGAGTGGTTTATTAGATTATTTCAGAAAACAGTAAAGAATCAATCACATTGCTGAGGTCTGCAGTCAAATCTAGGCCAAAACAGGTAAAGATGGCCATTTCCTTCTTTAGAAGAATTTATTGAACCAGATGAGTTTTTTGACAATGGTCACCATTATAATCTTTCCCAGATTTTTATTGGATTTAAAACCTACCATCTGTTGTGGTGGGATTTGAACTGTGACCCACAAAACATTACGTGGGTTTCTGTCCTCTCCCCAGATTTTGGTCAGTAGAGACTCACACAAGAAAACAGTCCCAATTGGTCGACTGCCACTATCAGTTCCAAACCCCAACATTCGGGAAACCAGTGATTTTTCTCACCTACCAGGAAGCAGATAATGGAACCTTCAGAAGGTTCTAAGCTAAGGGGAATTACCCTGAGGAACATTTAATTTTCCTGCGCAATTCCTTCAGTGTTCATGTGTGTTGTTCCTACCTACTGACTATTTGGCCAATGCAAAATATGGACCATTGATGTTTCATCAAAAAACATGACTTGTAGCAACAATATGTGGAGTTGCATGTGATGAATTATTAATGAATATTGTAAAAGAGTTCTGAAGATCAGTTTATCTTATGCAAAGCAGGTATTGCTTGATTCAGGTATGGGCCATGACATCTTTGAAGGAACCTTTAGCAATTTGGGAAAAAAGCACATTTCTGGTATGGCATACACATGTACAATGTACCAGCAGATTGGATGCCTCGGTGTCAACTTGACACCTTCAAAATGGGCACAGCTCTAATGAAAGTATCAGTTTGAAATGATTCATTCATGCTAGTATCATTGAATCGAACATTTCATTTCATTACAAAAGTACAATAAACAACTGAGTGTTTTGTCAACTGATCCACAGAAAGTTGTGCCAAGGAAGGCTTATGTTGTTCTACCTCTGAGATGATATGCAATGACAAAATCAAGTTAAGCTTCAGAAAAAAAAACCCAGAGGGTGAGCCAAATAAAGATGATGAATGCTGCCTACAGCTCTGAACATGACTAATGATAAGGCCCAAAATGTTACTGTTTCCAGTTAGCTTCTTTTTGAGTTCCCCCATTAGACAAAATAATAAAGCTGGAGTAAATCAGAAAATTGACATTTAAAAAACTATCCTTTTCATAACAGCCCCGGTGATGTACTTTGAAGGGTTCCTTTTAACAAAATCCTCTTCATCTGTTTGGAAACTGGAGGAAGAAAGTACAGCAAAAAGGCATTATTGAACCAAAGTCAGGGAGTCAGGTGGAGACAGACATCAAAGTAATCATTAAATGCATTTCACCAATGACCAATATTAGTAAATTAGAAATCACATTTCATTTAATGCTGTGCCAAAATAGAGTTGTGAATGTATTGAGGTAACATATACTCAAGCAATTTGTGAGACTAGGACATTCTGAAGTGTAAATTTTTGCAGAAACCTTGAAACATTAAGTGATTAATCAAGTTTACCATTAAAGCATTTGTCAGTTTTCCAGCTGCACACTAACTGGAAGTCCCCATATGGCAGGTGGACATGTGTCAACTGTAAAGCTTCTAGATACTGGTGGTGTTTGAGTAATTGATTAAGGCTTTAAAGTGTTGTAGGACAGTTTTAGGTCGATCCATTACAACATAAGTCACAAGTCAACCTAAAACTTTGCAATCTTTAAAAAGAAGGAGCAATAGGTTTTGTTCCTAACCTTTCTAAAATTGTGACCCAATCTGATCGCAGAATCAGACGAAGTGCAATAGTGTCTAGGCAACTCTGCCTAGTTGTCCATTTTCATTTTTACTGTCAACATGATATGCTGGGGCATGTTTTACCAAAATGTATTGTGTACTGATGCACCTATTATGGTAAATTGAGCTACAAAATAAGGTTTCCAATTCATAAAAGGTATCTGTCAGGAATGTAGAGGCACCTTGCTGAGGTTTTCTGTCAATTAGATCGAGTAGGTAGGCAATCAGAGGCAGCACAAAATAAAATCCCCAGTACCTTTAGCAAGCAACTTAAGAGGAAAAACCAGCAAAACTCATGAAAAACATATCCAGGTTTGACTTACCTTGTGTACCTCAAAATGGAACCCCAGTACAACCAAGGCATTCATTTCCAAGTACTATTGGATTCTTACTGGCTTTCCCCCTTTGCTCACGGTATGAAATATGAAATCCTGTGGCAGTGGCAGCTGCCCCTTGATTCAGGAAAATGCTTACTCAGGGCGGCTTTGCCTCATGATTAAAGCATCCGGACTCAGAGTGGCACAGTTTGAAGGACAAATTGTCAACAACAATTGGCAACAAGCCAATTGGCAACAATTGGCAATATTAATATCAATATTGCTACATTTCAAGGAGAGTTTCAGACCGTCTTTGAAGTATTTTTTCCTTCACCACCTGGGATGCTGGCCAGGTGTGGATACAGCTCTTGATGTGGGAGATGTCTTTCAGCCACCCTGATAGAGTATCCAATCCATTTTAGTTGGTTTTCCGGTTCAGTTGACTGAATGATTGTAGACCTGGCTTCAAGAAGGTCATGAGTGTTTGTTGGATGGTTCTCCTATTGAATCTGGAGATTGTGATGGAGGTAATGCTGATGGAATTTCTCTCGCACCCTAATGTGTCACTGATACACAATCCAGGCCTCAAACAAATACAGCAATGTGGTGACGATAACTGCTTTGCATAACTAAGATTTATATTCACTTGCTGATGGCTTTATTGTCTAACACACGGTGTCGCGTGTAGAAGGCTAAGCTGGTGCAGCTGATCAACTTCTTTAAATATACTAATATGAAAAAAATTGTATTCACATCTGCAGAAACTGATCCATTTTGTTATTGACTTGGTGTAACCTTCTGAGCTGTATGCATTTGTTCATGTAGCACTGCATTTGTATTGTCCCACGTTCTGAGCCATGTCTCACCTTAATACAGAATCAAGTATTTTATACATCTGATAAGAAATCACAGTGTAGGTCTTTGAATCACAGGTTTGAGAATGTACTTTATTATAGCCCTGATGATAAGAACAATTTTGAGGATTAGTTTTTCCTTGCATTTAATTCTGCCATCTCAAAATGTTGTGTAAGTCAGACATGTTTTGAGAATAAGTTTATTTAAAACTTGGCAACCAATAGACCCCTGATCTCTAGATTTGGGGGCCACAATATTCAATTTCCCACTTGTTTTTCCATTATTGTCAGTCAAAAACCAGGAAAAGAAATCAATTCACACAACAAAGTTTGAGATTAAAGGTCCTTCTTCTCTCTGTCTGTAACAATGCACATAACTCCAAAGCCATATGAAAATTACGTCTTAAATGTCAATTCAATGGTACAATATAGCATTGTGTTATTACTCTTCTGCCATCATTGCTTTGATTGTTTTTATTCATTCATGGGATGAGGGCAACATTTAATCCCCAGCCCTAATTACTCAGAGGGCAGTTTAAGGGTCAACCATATTGCTGGGGGCCTGGAGCAACATGTAGGTCAGAACAGGTAAGGATGGCAGTTTCCTTCCCTAAAGAACATTAGGGAACCAGATGAGTTTTTACAACAATCAACATCATTAGATTCTTAATTCCAGATTTTCTTTTCATTGAATTCAAATTCTGCCATCTGCTATGGTAGGATCCAAAACCGGGTTCCCAAAATATTACCAGGGTCTCTGGATTATTAGTGATAATACCACTAGGCTATTTCTTCCTATTGAGAGGAGGATTGAGAGACATTGGTGTCAGGCTTAGTCTGTGATCAGCTACTGGTTCTCCTGGTTTTACCACTTCAACCTGATATTGGCCAGAGAATTTGGTGTCCTCCAAATTCACTTTTATATTCAGCAACTGACTCTGTACATCTCCTAGATCTTAATTTCTACAAAAATACCTCTACCATTACATTGTCCAATAACGTTTCTTCAAACAGCTTCTGTCGTTCATTTGGTTTGCCCGTTTCCAAATGGATGATCGATCTTCTATGCTGACTATACCTAAACTAAATCATCTTCATTCCACAATGTGGCCTTTTACTTTAACTCTGGATTGATTAACTTTTTTTTTAAATGTGATGATGAGTTGCCTTCCTGAACTGCTGCATTCTATGTGCAATAGTTAGACCCTCAATGCCCTTAGGGAGGGGATTCCAGTATGCCCTCCATATAAATCCTATTTCCCAATTTATGTACAGATGCATAAAACTGGCCTTATTAGGGACTTCATAATTAGGACCCAAGCCATTTGTTCACCATACAAGCTTGATACTGAAGTATGGCACATCAAAGCAATCCTGCGAGATAGAGGCTATCCTAATCAGATAATTTCTCACAGTATATCATACAAACTAATGAAAGGCCCTATGACAGTCACTCTTTGTCCTGAAATGTTCCTGGCCTGCCTCTGGTTACCTTAGAAAGGTAAATCATATTAAACGTTTGAGCAAGAGCTGTTTCACTCTCCTGCTATCCCATAGCAACATGAGTGTGTTTGCCACTAACAGGTTGCTGCCATCAAGCCAAAAAGACATTCTATCAATCACACAAATTAGTAGTATAGTAAATGAATTCAACTGCCAGGGTGATGCCAGTTATATTGACCGTACATCCCAAAGACTGGTGGATCATATGCAACAGAGCACTTCTTTGACTGTTTGCAACATGTAAGGTATTAACAATTGCCAATGCTTATAAAACTCCCAACACAGTTTCCAACTTTAAGTTTGTTTTTGCATTTGGATAATATTAGCTACATAACCCTCAATCCGCAAAGAATTACATTGATAACCAACTTAGGCTTATCATTCGGGCTTGCAGTATGGTACAGGGGCCTGTTCTTTGCGATGAAAATATTATTTGCATGCACTATGCCTGTTACAACTTGACAAGATAGATGACAGCCATTCACTAGTTCATTGGACACAGCATTACTATGTGAAATCAGTCAACAAGCTTGATTTGAAGTCTAAGCAAAGCCTGGCGGCTAACAGACAATCATCATTAACTGGTGCATCCTCCTTGGCAATGTTCCTACCAATCAGAGTCCAAATACTCAGCACGTTCCACTGATACAGTATAACTGGACTGTATTTGTTGTGAATATCGCTACAGGGTAATACAGTGATAATGTGGCACACACGCAAAACACAGCTTAGCAGTGGAATGGCATCTGCCTGGAGCTGGCAAAGATGGTGCTGCCCATATAATCGCAATGCAGTCAGAGTTATGATCATCAACTTCCCACTGAAAGTAACAAACATTTCACCTCTGGCTGTGATGGATCATCAAAAATGCACAACTTAAGACTTTGAAATTAACTCAAGGAGTATGGTTCGTGCTAGGAATTACCTCCCTGATCTTACTGGACACATGCCTGTGCCTAATTTCAGTAGATCCAGGCTTGAAAAAAGCCAGCTTTATAGCACGGACTGCACTTCTATGAGTGATCTGATCAGATTTAAGGGCTTCTGCTGTCTGTGTTTAAAAATACTTTGTGGAACATAATGCGCTCTCTGTGCCATTCGCTGCAGGAGGCTCTCTTTTTAACAGAAGGAAACCTCCACCCAGCAAACAGACAGGATTCACGCATGTGCAAAATGCATTCTGACAAAGAAGGATATTTCAGTGTAAGGTGACACCACTGACTCATCTCCAAATGCACCTGTAACCATTTGGGATTTGGATTAACTTCTCTGGTATAAATGTCGTTTCTCTCTTTTATTGACATTTTTTGCAAAAATCTTCCACAAAAGTCTCTTTTTCAGTGGTACTCAAGTATCAAATTTCATGTATCTTAATTCTTATGTAACTAAGTGACTTCAACTCTCTCTCAGTTCATCTGCAAGCACATTTTTGTTGTCTTTCTGGATTCATGCCCAACAATCTATCTCCACTTTTGTTTCTTCTTTTTAATGACTTTTCTCTGTACTCTACCCACATTGATTGTCAATCCTCCTTTCAGTTCTCCATTCCTCATCCCAATCAATCAGCAGTGCTCAGTCTTTCACAACCAAGGGTCACCAGACTCAAAACATTAGCTCTGTTTGTCTCTCTACAGGTGCTATCAGACTTGCTGAATTTCTCCAGCACTTTCTGGTTTTGCTTCAGATTTGCAGCATCCACAGTTCTTTGCTTTATTTTATTGCTCAGTCTTCTTGTTCTCTTGTTGCAGTCCTAGACTTAACTCTATGCTCGACTAGTCTGCAGCTTCCTTCTGTACCTCTCTTGGCATCATCCAACAGTATCATGGAGGCACTTGACATTGGCTCATTTACCCATCCCCACTCGCTCATTAACCTTTCCATCTAATGTGTCCTTTAGGGACCAATCTCGCCAAATGGACAAGCCACAGCAAGTTCTTCCCTTGTAGCACTTTTATCATAATCAAACATTTCAAACAATATCACAGCAGTAGCATAAAATAAAATGTCACACTGAGCTATATAAAGACCCGTTTGGGCAGTGGACTAAAGGTTTGGTTAATGAGATGAGTTTTAAAGCAGTTTTGTAAAAGAGGAAAGTGAGCTAGAGAGGTGAAAAGGTTTAAGGAGGGAACTCAAGCGCACAACAGACTTGAATATTTGACACAGCATCACATTTGACATTGAGCATAGTTACTGCAAGTATTGAATTGTTTTCTTTAGATGTACAAAACTTCAGATCTACAAATGAATCATGTTACAGTTCAACTCAAATAAGAGAACATTCAATAACATGAACATAAAAACTGATGAGAGATTTAATAAATTGTCAACAATAAAGATGAAAACCACCATAAACTTGATGCATGTGGTGAAAGGATTTGACAAATTTTAAAAATACAAATATTGTAACATTCTTTGAAACTGCTCAAAATATTCCTCTAGGATAAGGAGGCATTGTCTACCTCACACATGTTTCCTAGACATAGTATTTTCTTTCTTCAGTTATGGTGGCCTTTTCTTCTCCAGCATTTTTTAAAAATAGTTTTAATGCACCGAAGTTCTTGTGCATGTTACACCATGCTGATTTATAAATCTGTTGTCACTTTATTCTACATTGTAGATTAGTATTTGCCAATCAGTGTTACATGCAAACCAATGGTTTTATATCAAAGTGATCAAAGAAGACAGGGAATTATCAGAGTCTGAGTGATGTGGGCACAAAGTCCAGAGAGGCCTATCACAATGACAGGAGCATCTTGCCTCATCTTTTGTGCTTTTGTAAGTTGGTTTGATGAGTTTCTCGCCAGGAAGTGGCAAATTGCCAAGTGAAGGGGATTATTGCTTGTTAAATGCCTTATTATTGGTCCTATTTGCCTCATTAATATTCAGCTTTTTATGTTACCACACATGCTCAACAACCAAGACAACAAGAAAATTTGGGATGGGAATCATAGAATGCCTCCAGTATGGAAGCAGGCCATTCGGTCTATTGAGTCCACATCAACCTTCGAAGAGCATCCCATCCCTGTAACCCCACATTTCCCAAGGCTAATCCACCTAACCTCCACACGCTGGACACTATGGGTAACTTAGCATGGCCAATCCACTTCTGCTGCACATCTTTTGACTATGGGAGGAAATCAGAGCACCCGGAGAGAACCCACCTTTACATGAGAGAATGTGCAACTTCCACACAGACAGTTGCCTGAGGGTCCCTGGCGCTGTGAGGCAGCGGTGCTAACCAATGAACCACCATGCCATCACCAGAGCAGATATCTGTTGAATTCAGCTTGCTGCTTGCTCTATATGATCTCCACGTTGGGTAAGACCATACAGCAACTCAGGGCCGTATCCATGAGTACCGATCACATTTTACACTCAGTTTGAAGGAGAGAGGAGTGGGTCCAGGACTGACATTTTAAAATTATATAAAGAAAATTGTGAGGGGCCGAAAAACAACGAACCAACGAGAATTGTCAAATTATTTTGTCAGGATCAGTTAGTAGAGATGCAGTGGTAGACATTTAAGAGGATAGTTTAGAATACACAAAATAGATACAGAACAATGAGAAATAAGGAGAGGATCCACCATCCAAGGTTAACCGAATAAGTTAAGGATAGCATTTAAGACAAAGCATATAATTGCACAAGCCCCTTCTGTAATAAATCTCTGAACTGATTGATGAGAAAATAGTTTTTTTTACATAATTAGACAAAGATGATTGGCAGGTCAGAAGATTGGACAGAATTTAATAAACAGTAAAGAATGACTAAAAGTTATTAATGCAGTCTGAGAAAATGCTAGAAATATAAAAAAAGAGATAGCAAGAGTTTGTATATGTTTTTAAAATAGGAAAAAGAGTTAACATAGTGAAACTGACTTTATATTAGGTGAGTCTGAGAAATGAATAAAGGAAAATTAGGAGACAACAGATGAATTAAACTTATTTTAGAATGTTTAATTAAACAATTAAACATTTGTCTTTACTGTAGAGGATACAAGTAACATTACAGAACTAGCCACAAGAAACACAGGAAATAAAAGGAAACAAAGAACAAAAGAAATCCACAATTATCAGCGATTTAGAGCTGAACAGTTGTTGGAGGTGCATGCTGACAGGTGGCTAGGTCCTGATGGATGTCATCTTCGGGTTGTGAAAGAGAGGAGTGGCAAGATACTTGATAGATTGGTTTTAATTTACAAAATTCCCTAGATTCAGGGAAGGTTCCAGTAGATTGGAAAGGTAACAAAAGAACTCTGTTATTGAAAAAGTAACAAATGCTGTTGATGAGAGCAACTGCTGGACATATAACACTTAGATTTTCAGAAGGCATTTCATAAGGTGCTGCATCAAAGGTTATTGCAGGAAATAAAGGTAAAGGGGTAACAGTAGCAAGGAGAGAAGAAACAGAGAGCAGGAATAAATGCATCATTTTCTGATTGGCATGATATAATGAGGTAAAAACAATGACTGCAGATCTGGAAACCAGATTCTGGATCAGTGGTGCTGGAAGAGCACAGCAATTCAGGCAGCATCCGAGTGGTGTGCCACAAGTATAGTGCTGGGGCTCCAACATTTTACCATTTATCTGAATTACTTGGATAAAGAGGCACAGTGGTAACACAAGGATAGATAGATAGGAAAGTTAGTTCTGAAGAGGAAATGCAAGGGTGTACAGATAGGTTAAGCAAGTGGAAAAAGATATGGCAAATGGAATGTAATGCGGGAATGTGTGAATTGTTTTGTTTTGGCACTAACTAAATTGTGAGAGTTTGCAAAACACAGAGATATATGGGATTTGGAAGTCCGAATACATGAATCACAAATGGCTAGTAAGCAGGTATAACAAATAATTAGCAAAGCTAATAGAATGGTTATTTATTGCTAGGGCAAGTAAACACACAAATAGGAAGGTTAGGCTTCATTACAGAGAGTGCAGGTGAGACAACGTATTGCATACTGTGCACAATATTTGTGACCTGGTTGAAGAAGGATGTAAATACACTGGAAGCAGTTCAGAAAAGATTGACTTATTAGTTCCTGGTTTTCCTATGAAAACAGGCCAGTATGCATTAGACCTTATCATTGTAAGGTCTGTATGCATTAGACCTTATCATTGTAAAATATGACTTGATTGTACCATATAGGTTCCTGATGGGACTTGATAAGGTAGTTGGAGAAAGGATGTTTCATCTTGTGGGAGAACTTTGACAAGATGTCACCATTTAAAATGAAAGAGCCGTCCATTTATGACAGAGTTAAAAATCACACAACACCATGTTATTGTCTAACAGTTTTATTTGGAAGTGCTTCCAAATAACCCGGTTGGACTATAACCTGGTGTGTGATTTTTAACTTTGTCCACCCCAGTTCAACACTGGCTCCTCTACATCACATTTAAGACAGAGATAAGGAGAATTTTTTTCTCTCAGACGGTTCTGAATTTTTGGAACTCTCCTTAAAAGGTGGTGGAAGCTAAGCATGTGAATATTTTTTAAGGCAGAGGTGAATACATTCCTGTTAACCATAATTATATATCAGCCCTCTGAAAACAATCTAGAGTACAATCATGTAACTGAGGGATTATCAATGAATGAATTTTGCATTATCAACATGCAAACATTAACCTAATCACAGTCTAACGTATGGATCTGTTAATATAAGTCAATTTGTTAAATGAAGGGTGTCTAATGGCAAATGATATTATCTCTCATACTCTGGTAATGTAAAATCTGCTACAAATGAGTGTGTGGTAATTGGGTATTTGGAAAATTATAATATCTGAGGCAGACAATTTAATGAAAAAGAAATTATGTTTTACACATCTATTTGAGTTTTCTGAGGGTGTAACTAGCAGGGTAGGGAAGGCAAAATTGGTAAATCTATACTTGGCTTTTCAAAAAGCATTCAATAAAGTGCCAACAAGAGATTTTTGTACAATCTAGGGCACAAGATTGGATTATTTGTAATTTGTTAGCATGGATTGGAGATTGGTTGACAAATAGACAACAAAAATTAGTAAATTTTACACTGACAGGTCATAATGAGTGGTGTGCTATAAAGATCATGTTGGGTCACAGCTACTTACAATTTACATCAATGACTTACAAGAGGCAACTGAAAGCAAAATAGCCAAGTTTGCTGAAATCCAAAGCTGGTAAAAGAAGACAAAGCAGGTAAACACTGAGAAGGGTGCAAGTGGATTGCAAAGTATTAAATGAGTGGGCCAGGAGTTGATAGATGGGTATAATATCAGCAAATATTTAATGATTCATTTTGCTTGGAAAAACATAAAAGTAAAAATATTTTTAACAGGTGAAAGATGTGTAAATATCGATAAGCAGAAGAATTTGACTGTTCTTGTATGCAAATCATAGTAATTTAACATACAAATGTAGCAAGTAATAGGAAGGTATATGGTGTGTTAGTATTTAATGCAGAGGTTTGGTGAGTAAGAATGAGGCAGTCTTGGTGCCTTTATATAGGGTTCTGAAAAGTGATGATCTCAATAATAAAGTACTGATAACAGCAGCTAATGTAAGTATGTATAATAAAGAACCGTATGTATATAACTGAAGATAAATTAGCTAATTTCTGCTAAACTAATTTCCTGTTAGTTTAAATTTTCATTTCTTTAACCAATATGTGGTACATGAGCTAGAATATTGCCAAATCCCATCAATAGTTTAACAATAAATGAATAAAACATGAGTATGTTTGATCACATAGATGATGGTAATTGTTTTTGGAACAATTTTGTGCTGTACAGTATAGGAGGACTGATGTTCTAAAGGAAACACATATGCTTACATGCATCTGATGCATTCTTGATGTTGATGAAACATCAGCTCATTTTCTATCAGCACACTGTGCAAGGTGCTGAAGAAATCGCAAGAGTCTGGATGGAGGAGCTAATAGCAACTGCTTTAAAAGCTATTAGTCACTTTTAAAGGGAATTCACTCAAAATTCTAGAAGAAAATTATTACTGAGTTTCAGAAGCATCTGGGAAATATTTTAAGAAGCTATTTTAAGAATACAATTTCTTCCGAAGTAAGCATACATGCTAGCAAGTTAACGTGCAAAGTGGCTACTTTGGGAAGGTGGTGTAATGGTAATTTCACTGAAGTTGTATTCCAGAAAGTCATACTAATGTTTTGGGACATGGATTCAAATTCCATGATGGCAGATAGTGAGTTTATTTGAAAAATAAAAAAAAATAGCTTAATGGTGACCATGTAGCCACTGGTAATTGTTGGAAAAACCATCTGGTTTACTCATGTCCTTTGGGGAGGGAAATCTGTTGTCCTGGCTTATATGTGACTCCAGACCTACAGTAAAGTGGTTTGATCTTGACTGGCATCCAAGCAATTAGAAATAGATAATAGATGTTGGCCTTCCCAGTGATGCCCACATCCCAGGAATGAATAAAATGTTAAAAATTAGATTGAAGGTGTAGGATTAAGAACATAAAATATGAGGAAATCACAGCAGGTCATGATGCATCTATGTAGGGAGAAACTGAGTTAGTGTTTTAATTTCATTGGCCTTCATCAGAATGAGAAAATTTTGGAGATCAACAGCTTTTAAACACTGAGATAACCAGAACAAGACTCCCACTCATAGAAGATTTAAGAGGGGAATTTTCCTTTCCCTGCAAAATGGGTTTGAAGGTAAGGGTGCGTGCAACCTCCGAGAGTGTTGTGTCAGATTGGATTCCTGATTTGCTATTCCTACATTTGAGTGGTCTTAGCAGAGGTGGATGCTGAACAGGGGCTCCCGAGTGTGGATAGACTGACATCATCAGGTACATGCTATCAAGACTCAAAGAAGAGAGGAATGGAAACACTGTGCTAGGGAGCTGTCTCAGGATTCTGTATTCAAGAACATTAATAAAGAAATTACAGGAATTTACCAACAGTCAGGTTGATATCTGTATTGGTTGGCCAATAATAGAACCATTAATGTCATCACTACTTCCAGATAGGCCTTGGCAAAGGATTGCATAGTATTATTCAACTTTTGAGTAAAACACAATTAGTACCAGTAGATTAATAGGTGGAAAGAAGTTTCTGGACTTCATACAATTATGGGTGACTCAGAGATTAAGATACTGAAATGTTTTCAAAGTGCCATTTTCTACTGAAGATAGTTTCTGACAATAGGCCACAGATCATGAGTGAAGTGTTCAAGAAATTCTTGACAGAAGCAGGTATCAACCAGATCACAAGTTCTTCACTTTATCCATAGGCACAAAGAGAAGCAGAGAGGGTGGTTAAAATCAGAAATGGCCAAAAATACAGATTGGGAATTAGTGTCATTAAGACAGATGTTCAGTACATGAAGTATGCTCAAGAGTGGAATTACTCATGGAAAAAAAAATGTACACAGAGATTCCCTTATTAAGGCATGATCTCAAACCAAGCCCATATCAGGATCATGAGGAAATAGAAAGAGACAACAGAAAGATGCAGCAAGTACAAACCCAGGCACAGTGCAAAAACTCTGTCAAAGCCAAAACTTCGACTCTCCTGCTCCTCGAATGTTGTCTGACCTGCTGTGCTTTTCCAGCACCACATTTCTTGACTCCTAGTAGGTCAGAAAGTTTGAGTAAAGAGCAGGGCACTTGAGAGTTACAAGTTAGCCAGGAAAGAGCTGCCTATCTAGATGGAGCAGCCTCAAGAGTGCGAACTTGGCTTAACTGGTCAGAGGTTAGGCTCCTGAGGCGAGAAGCCCAATCAAACACCAAAAGGTATGAATAGTTGGCAGCAGACTTGACAGCAGGTAGACACTATTAAACCAAGCAGGGAATAGTGAGATAAAACAAAGAGCTGGACATCTGAAACAAGAACAGAAATTGCTGGTGAAACTGGGGCAGAAATTGCTGCAGATCTGGTAGCATCTTCAGTTCTGAAGAAATGTCACTAGACTTGAAACATTACCTCTGGAGAGAAATCACAGATGATGCTAGACCTAATGAGTTTCTCCAGTAATTTCTGTTCTTGTGTTAGACAATAGTGAGGTTACCTCAGGTCAGTGGTGCTGTCTGAAGTGGAGTGTGAAACAAGTCATGAGGCCAAATGTATGACAAAGAATGTCTGAAGAGTGCAGAGGAAACATTATGAATTAAAATAAAACCAGAAAGAGAGATAAGGAATGAGAGAAAAGAAGGAAAACAAATAGGTTTGGAAATGGAAAATGTAACAAGGAACAGAAAAACTGACTCTATAACATTGTGATGATTGTAGTGAAAATGAACAACAAATATTTAATTTCATCTTTTGACTTCAATACCTAAGATTTTCGTAGACAAAAACAAATGTTTTTAAAAATAACAGTATTGACATAAAATAGCTGCAGTGCTCACCTGGTAAGCCAAAGCAATCCACATGGAATATATCAATGGGTTGCATTGGAAGTTATCATTTTAATCACAAGGCAATGAAACTCAGTGAGGAGTCAAAAAAATTGCATCCCTTGATTTACTGATATTGCGTGATAAATAGACACATTGATACAACTATCCAGCTTGGATTAAAACAATAACATTAGATGCCAAAATCTCTGTACAGACTGTAGGTACATCAACACCAACCTTTGAGCAAAAAACAAGAGTGAGAGAAAACAACATGGGTTGATAGAAACATGGATACGAAAAGCTGCTGTCTCCACTTCCCCACCCCCTCTCAATCTCAGAAAGCAGTGCCAGTAAGAAAGTAACATTTAAGCTTACTGTCCACCAAAAAAATCAAGTTTAGCTGGGCAAGCAGGACAACAACTTAACTATTGGGACTCAGGTCTCACTCTCAGAACGGAAAGGGTCTAAAGATCTTAAATTGCAGCTGTCTTTAACTTTGTGTCTACACAGCCCCACCCCATTCTTTTCAAACTTACTAAATGTGTTTCTGTGTGTTTGATGTCACTTTTTTTTTAAGCGTAGTGAAGAAAATACAGTAAGTCTACCTCCTTTCACTCAAGAAAACCTTGTAATTGACTTCTTCATTTTGTTCCTGTTGACTAATATTTAACTGAAGTCTGATTGCTGCGTTAAAAAAGGAATGAAAATATTTGTTCAGACCCACCAAGAGAGGGTTAAAAAGAGAGGCCTTAACAATGTGTAGAACGTGAATCACAAACACAAGTGAAGGCAGGCATTAGCTTTTCAATATTAACCAACACTTCAATCAACTGGCCTAAAAATATTTGGAATGTGGTTACCTCAATCAGAATGATTATTTCAGCTACACTATCTTAAATATATATTGGCAGAACATCACTGGAATTAGTGCACTTGGTAATAATAGATAGTAAATTGCAACATTTAACTCAATGACAGCTTATTAATATGTTGTTGTCAAAATGTCAGAGGTAGAGGCAAAAGCTTTGCACGATGCTAATGTAATTGCAAATATTTCCACAAGGGTTAATTCATGACCTGGACATTGTTGACCAGCCCATCTCCAAATGCTGTTGAATAGGTTGTTATATTGAACTGTAGCATTCTGAGTTAGAATTGTGCTCTCATAATGTTTTTAGATACAAGAAGCTCTTTAAGATTTGAAGGAATGCAAAATCATGTCTGTTGAGACATCGGACAACTTCCGAACATGTCTTGTTTGAACACCTGCCCTACATTTCAGAACTTGTTTTGTTATAACTGTAAACATTCAATCAGAAAAATGGTAGGAGGTGATTTTCTGGATCTGTCTACAGTTTTGGTAGCTCAACTGCTTGATATTAGGCAGCAGATAGCACGTCTGGCCAAATAGGATGAGCTGGATTCTTGTTTTTGGGAGGTACAATAAATTGTTCCCCATGTATGTGGAAAGCACTACTATAGTTTATACTAAGTAACTTGTAGCTTAGTTAATCCCAGTCTTTGAAGGGTACCTGGCACACTCTATAATAAAAACAAGGCACACTGGCGCTCCACATAGTTTCTATCCAATCTCTATCAGATTCAAATCCCCGGATTATAATAACTGTTTATGCTCACTCTTGTTTTGTGTCTCACTCAGAACACTTAAACTTTCTAAATATACAGGATTAAGTAGACCTGCACTAGTAATTGCAGCAAAAAGAATGGACGACACTCGCTACAGTGAAAGATCAGCCTTTGGTGCTGCAGAGCCTTGAGCTGCTTCTCGGCATTGATGTCCTGAAACAGAAAAGGAACAGACAGGGCTGAGCTTTTCCAGTTCTTTGGAGCCAGTGGCTGATTAGAGGCCTCGTAAAATAATGGCTTAAAGAGGAGAGGCTTCTTTCTTTCCTCACCACGAATAATCTCATCTGTGGATGATGTGATTATGCAGGATAATTTGCCTAATGCGTCAATGCTTACATTATCCCTCATAACATAATGCATTGTTTGGAATGAGGGCCAGGTGGATCTCATTGACTATGAGATCCATGAATGGGGCTGTTAACCTGGACCAATCAGGGACCCCTGGCTGAGAGATATAGACAGGAGAGTTAAAGAGTCTCCTTATTCTAGGCTGAAAATGTGTTGCTGGAAAAGCGCAGCAGGTCAGACAGCATCCAGGGAACAGGAGAATTGACATTTCGGGCATAAGCCCTTCTTCAGGAATGAGGAAAATCTCTTTCCAATCCTCCCACTTCCTCCAAATCTCTTTCCATTCCTCCCACTTCCTCCAAATCTCTTTCTAATCCTCCCACTTCCTCCAAACGAAAGGACTAGCCATGTGCACCTGCATGGGTCCCAGCTATGCCTGCCTCTTCGTAGGGTATGTGGAACATTCCATCTTCCGCAACTACACTGGCCCCACCCCCCACCTTTTCCTCCGCTACATCGATGACTGTATCGGCGCCGCCTCGTGCTCCCACGAGGAGGTTGAACAGTTCATCCACTTCACCAACACCTTCCACCCCGACCTCAAATTCACCTGGACAGTCCCAGA
>NC_057733.1:19206203-19222874 GCF_004010195.1 Chiloscyllium plagiosum
CTTATGCCCGAAACGTCGATTCTCCTGTTCCCTGGATGCTGCCTGACCTGCTGCGCTTTTCCAGCAACACATTTTCAGCTCTGATCTCCAGCATCTGCAGACCTCACTTTCTCCCTATTCTAGGGACTGGTTTTGAGGTGGCTGCTTAGAACCCATATATTGTGCACATGTAAATGAAGTTTGGTTCAGTGACAGGAAATTACCTGTCTGCAGTTATTTCAATAAGAAACTAGGTGGTATTGAAGAATCCAACACACCTTTATTATAGCTTACTGTGACACATAAACATTACATTACATCAGAGTAGCATATTTTCATTAGCATCTCATGCTTCAGTTGATCATAGGGTATGAGACCTTCATAGATACTTCCTGATCAACCTGTTCAGATATGTTCGTCCATGCCTCTGGAGCAGGTGAGACTGGACCCAAGCCCTTCTGACTCAGATATAGTGGCTTTATTGCTAAACGACAGGGGCCCTATGATACCTTTGTACTCTTAAGCTGCATGCTATGATACACTGATGGTATCATGAGCATGTTTCTTAAAGGCATACTAACAGGTATACTGACATACTGACTATGAGACTTATTGTAGTATCCCCATTTTCCAATGATAAACTCTTACCCCAAGCAGATATGTATGATTATCAACTTGATACTTAAAACAGACTTTACTCAATTTGCAATTCAAGCTTCAATGCAACACTTTGGAGATCTGACAACTTATCTCAGTCTGATGACCATATCCTCATAATTCATGTCACTCAGACCCCCATAGGATTCTGACCTAGGTATGGATAGTGTGGCAATGAAGAAAAAAAAAACATTTATTGCAACTAACTGTTGTACATAAATCTTAGATGACAACTTAACAGCAAACTTTCAGTAGTGTCTCATGCTTCAGATGATCCTGGGGTAAGATGGAGACCTTTGAACTCGTAGGTCACATGCTTGGTAGCTGATCAGGCTGACACCTCATTTCTCGCAATGTCTGGTTTCACTGGATGTTGCCTGGATTGCAGAGTATTAGTGATAACGAGAGGTTTGACATACTTAGATTGTTTTTGCCAGAGAAGTGTGTTGGACTTGTTTGACTTGATTGCCTTGCTACTGGTTGTTGTCACTCAACATCATCAATCATCATCACTGGAGTGTTTTCCCTCATTCTATTCATGCACAATTGGTGTGTTGTATATTGGTCTGAGCTGGCTATCATCCTTTTGCAATGTAGCATTATGATCAGTAATGACTTCAAATGATCTGGTTTGGTGCATATTTTATAAAACCTTGCTGGCATCCAAGTATTTGTATTTGACTTTCTAACTTGCACTTTCTGCCCAGTGCACAGTTGTGATAGTTCTCTGCCTGGTTCCTTGTCATGTATCTCTTTCACATTCCTCATCTTTGAAGACGAATGTCATTATTGGACAGTATCTGATGTTGGCACTCATGCTGACAACAATGGCTATGCTTACTGTGTTGTTAATTTGTAAAATCATGGGAAATTTAGAGAGGTAACCTTGTGAACGTATTTACATCTGGGGGAAAAAATAGACCATCATGTGCATGTGGAGGCCTCTCCATTGCTGGGATTGATTCATTTGGTTTGCTTCATATGTCTGTTTACCCCTGTCAACAAAGTGTTCCCACTGCAGGTTTTCAATGCCAGTCTGCAAAGCAAAATTGTGTTTTCAGAGTCAGGAGTTCCCGAGCATGGAGTGAGCTGACCTTGAAGTTGAGATGGGCCTTGCCAAATTTGAGACTGGTTTTGCCACACGCTTCACCATAACTCATGTCACTCAGACCCCCATAGGATTCTGACCTAGGTATGGATAGTGTGGCAATGAAGAAAAAAAAACATTTATTACAACTAACTGTTGTACATAAATCTTAGATGACAACTTAACAGCAAACTTTCAGTAGTGTCTCATGCTTCAGATGATCCTGGGGTAAGATGGAGACCTTTGAACTCGTAGGTCACATGCTTGGTAGCTGATCAGGCTGACACCTCATTTCTCGCAATGTCTGGTTTCACTGGATGTTGCCTGGATTGCAGAGTATTAGTGATAACGAGAGGTTTGACATACTTAGATTGTTTTTGCCAGAGTGTCAGAGGATGAGGGGGCTACCTGACAGAAATATATAAACTTATGAGAGGCATGGACAGGGTGGACAGTTGGAGTCCTTATCCCAGCTGGCAATATCAAATACTCAGGGACATACATTTACAGTGAGAGTGGAGATGTTTAAAGGAGATGTGCAAGGTAAGTTGTTTACACAGAAGGTGGTAGGTGCCTGGAACATGCTGCCAGGGGAGGTGGTAGAAGCCGATAGGATAGCAACATTTAAAAAGCTTTTAGACAGATACAGGAACAGGCAGAGAATAGAGAGACACAGACCATATATAGGCAGATGGGATTCATTTAGAATGACAACATGGTCAGCGCAGACATGGTGGACCGAGGGGTCTGTTCCTGTGCTGTACCCTTATATATCCTATGAAAAGGAGAGTTCCAATCCAGAATATTTCCAAAGTCTTCTGCAATGCAATGGTCTCATCTTCTACATTTTCAGGCTCCAGGATGTTAATCTGTTCAAACTGATTCATTAGTTTAATTTAGTTTGGTCTGTTCTTGATTAGATTTTCTTTCCTTCCGTTTTGCAAATCAATAAATCGTGTTCGGTTGTTAGAGATTTGAAGTGAATGAAACTATATAGCCAAACTTATGTATGAATAAGCATGCATATATCTATGAGTCATGTGAAATAATAATGTATCACAGTTCATTTTGATGTAGCCATTCAGGAATGAATGTTGTAGAATGGGCAGATGTGTGAAAATTCAAAGGAATTGTTTTGTGAAGATTTAACCCACACCTGTAGGTTGTAGTTTTGTTACATGTGTAATGTGCTCCTGGTTTAGCTGTACAAGACCAAGCCTTGGTCTACCTATCAGCATTACCTGTTTTTTGAGCATTCTCACAAATGTTTAGTTGCAAAAAAGCAACTGCACCCATTATTCATTCTGGTAATTGTTTTTTCACTCAGAATCAGAGAGGGTCATAAACATTGATTGAAGTCTGTCTTTTTGTTTTTTTTCAACATTTCTGCAATGCATCAATCATTAAACATATTACCACAATGTGACCTTAACACTCAGTCCTCTCAAGGTATGATTGGGTTCACGCACTTGAACAACATTGTAGTCTTTCTCTTCCACATCCAGGGTTAATAGTAATCATGTCTGCACATTACTGATCTGCCACTTGGTCCTCTCCTCTGACAACACCAGTATGCCTAGTCTCTGCAGGCTTTTTATAATCTACTTGTCAGGGCCAGTTCTCATGGGTTACTTATCATAGTTGAACCATAAGGGCAGACCTCTGACATTTGTTATTCTCTTTATCTTGTGCTTAGCCATTCTTAAGGTCTCTCTGCCTATTAACAGTCCCTTGTTGCTCTTCAGAGATTTGTCATATCAGAACAACCTTTAGTCCCACTTTTAATCATAGAAGTGTCTTCTTATGAGTAACAGCCTGTTCTCTACGTACTGGAATGTATTTTTGTCTGTTTGTGGGCATTATCTTTCTTTGAACTTTATTGTCATCTGTTACATCAGCAATGTCTTTGTTTTGAAGATCCATTATCTTGAACCAGAAAAGAAATCTAACAGTTTCAATTTGAAATGGGAATTTAACCTTTTTCCTTCATTGATGAATTTCTGGAGAAGCTGAATGTGAATTCGCACAATAATTCACCATAACAAGTATATTGAATATTATGTGACAGTTTGACACAACGAGAGGAAATTCAGGGTTCCTCTGTTGTGTAAGTGACATAGTCAGTGGCCCAATTATAATAGACATCCACCAGCTGTTAACTCTTCTCCCTCATTTACTCCTATTGTTTCACTTGTTAGACATAGAACTGACCATTACCACTTTATGGAACCACAACCATCTGACAAAGGACCAGTGCTCTGAAAGCTAGTGCTTCCAAATAAACCTGTTGGACTATAACCTGGTGTTGTATGATTTTTAACTTTTTACACTTTATGGATGTATTTTTTGAGACAGGCCTGAGATTCTAGCCAAGGATCCAAACCCTTTTTGCTGCTCCATAAGTATCTCTGATGTAAAGTCAACGAAGGAACATGTTTCCTCTTTTGAATAGTCATTTGCAGATTGATACTCTGCAAGAATTAAACAGCCTGTTTAAATAAAACCCCTTAATGGCTACAGCTTTACACTAGTGTCCATTTCATTATGAATGGGACTATTGTGTTGCAGTGGTAGCATCCCTGCCTCTAGACTAGGAGGCCTGGTTTTAAGTCTCAACAGCTCCAGAAGTATGTAACAACATCTCTGAACTGATTAATTTAAAATCCATCTCTATTTCCTCATAATAGCTAGCTCCCACTGGGAGGCCAATCTGGACCATGTGATCACGACATGTAATCAAGATTTCTTGCTCTGATTTAGGTGAGTGCCTGCAACTTTTCTGCAGCAGCTAACAGAGTTCCATTCTCAGAAATCTTGTCTTTTACAGCTGTCTGTGTCCAGGATTTGTAAGTAGTTGAGAAAATTGGCAGAAACCGACCAGTTCTTGCACTTTCATTAAACAAGCAATATCAAACTTTGGATAAGCATTGAACTCTTGTCTCTTGACGAGAAAGAAAGGATATTTTATGAAGCTCCACTCCCAATATAGATATAACATAACTAGTTCCCAGTCTACAGCCCCTTCTGGAAAATTTTCATTTTAAGTGTCCACCAAAATGCATGTTTATTGTAGTACTGATGACAGTACACATAGAAATAGTTACGTAATGAGGGAGGCAGGAAAAGCACACCATTAGGAAAACATTCCCTGACATCAACAAAGCTTACTGTTCCACCCAAGTTATATTTCTGTTCATCTAATTGTTCTTAGATCAATTCTTCATGTAGACTCTCTTAGGCCCAGAGTGGACTCCTGTCCTGGAAGTGAAATCTATCATGGATTCGCTACTTTGGAACTTAAGGACCATAATGCTGAGCTTTATCACAGGATGTTACCTGTGATAGAGGATTTGAGCTACAGGATGAGGCCAAATAGGCTCGGGCTGTTTTCCCTGGAGTGTTGGAGACTGAGGGGTGATCTTATGGAGATCTTTATAAAATTATGAAGAGCATGGATAGAGTAAATAGACAAGGTATTTTCCCTGTGGTGGGGGAATCCAGAACTAGGGGGCATAGGTTTGGAGTGAGAGTGGAAAGATTTAAAAGGGATCTAAGGGGCAACCTTTTCATGCAGAGAATAGTGCGTGTACGGAATGAGCTGCCAGAGGAGGTGGTGAAGGCTGGTACAATTACAACAATTAAAAGGCATCTGGATGGGTATATGAATGGAAAGAGTTTAAGGGATATGGGCCAAGTGCTGGTGAATGGGACCAGTTTAATTTAGGATATCTGGTTGGCATGGACGAGTTGGATCAAAGGGTTTGTTTCCATTCTGTACATCTCCATGACTCTATAACTCTATAGTACAGGATACTGAAGAAAGTACAGCATATCCCTAAATCGAGGAAAAAACTTTAGCCATTGAAAACAATGGGGAACATGCCTGTAGTTCACAACATGTGAGCTTTCTGTTGCTATGGTAACTGTCAGAGAAATTACCCAATTGAACAGAGACCACACAAGCGCAGATGGGGTGAAATTGACAAACTATTTATTACAAGTGACATCACTGGAAGAGAAATTGTCTAGACTGACACAGAACTGAAAGTCTGTACAGGTAGACCAAGGGTTCTCTTCCTTGCGCAGTGGGCACAGGCAGTTTTGTAGGGGTACAGTAATGTGGTGTTAATTACAGTACAATCGTGTAAAACACAATCAACGGGGAGGATAATCAGCTGTCCGGTAGCAGCTATCAGTCCGTGATTGAGTTAGGAGATTCCGATCCTCTGTGAGAGTAGGTGCTAATATTTCTCATCCTGACATCAATGGGTTTCCTGTTTGCTGCCTAGTGTCTTAGTTAGCCTGTTTGGTCAAGGCTGAGGCACTCTGAGTAGTTTCTGTTGTGGCTTAGGCAGACATGGTTCCTTATGCTCTTTGTAGCCATGCTGTGGGTGGACAGGGTAGTGAATTTTCTCCCACAGTAAGTTTGCAGAATTGACTCTGTCAGATCAAAACCTAGTCTGACAATACTTCTACGTGTCATCGCATCTGCCATGTTTCAATGGTAAACGAGCAGGCAGCTGGAAGAACACAGCAAGCCAGGCAGCATCAGGAGGTGGAGAAGCCAACGTTTTGTGTATAACCCTTCAGTGGTAGCACTCTCGTGCCTGCATTATAAAGTGATGGATTAAATCTCAGTCAAAAGACTAGAGCCCATACTTCAGGCTTTTGATACTTCAATACACTACAGACACAATGACATACTGTCACAGCTGCTGACTTGTGGATGGGATAATAAACTATGGCTCTGTCTGCCCACTCAGGTGTACTCAAAAGATCCCATTGTACAATCAAAAAAAGCAGGGAAGTGTCCTGGCTAATATTTACCACTAAAACATCATTAAAACAGATTATCTGATCAAATTGTACTGGTAATTGTGGGAGCTAGCTGTACACAAGTTGGCTGCTATAATTACAACAGTGATTACACTTCAAGAGTACTTCATTGGCTGTAAAGGACTTTGGGTTATCCTGAGGACAGACAATGCCCTTTCTAAAATGCAGACTCTTTGTTTCTTTCTTTAATAACCGGATGTTAGTGCTGTATGTTATTTGTGTATAACAGCACACTTCAACTTTGATAAGATCTGAGAGTAATCAGAGCTGTATTGTGTGAGTGATGATGCTATTGTGGATATGCTGGGCTTTTTGGTTAATTACCTTCTGAGTAGAAAACAAGTGTCTTAATGTTTTGTCCAAGTGGAGATATTATCCTTGCTTATTTGGTTTCCTCAGGAGATTAAAATAGTGAAAGCATGTGATAGCATGAGCAGAACCTTGATAATCTCAAAGCTTTTTGTGATTTGACACGTGGTGTTATTAAGCTGTTGTCATTGAAGAAGAAGAACCTTTATTCCAGCCCCACAAGTGACAACACCGGACAGAAATAACAACAGATAATTATTAGACTGAAGTGTATGGTTTGAAAATGGACCTGCTTTCTGCCTGCGTGGGCATAGAGCCAGATTTTCTGATGATTGGCAATCTGTGTGTGGTGCTATGCTATTGCTACTCCATTTCTTCATCTCTGCAAAAAAAAAGGCCAAGAGCTCAACATTTCTGGCTGGAGATTCCGGTCAGTGCTTTCATCAGAAATGTAGAATCATCCTTTAATTTAGATGGGTCCCTCGTAGCACAGATTGGTTATGAGAAGGCAAACTACAGCCTATCTTTTACAGCAGCCAGTTCCTATTGTCTGAAATGTAAAGGTCCACCTTGACAGCCACTTAGACAGCTCCTATAAAAGGGAACATTAGAGAAAGTGTGAGGTTAGGATGCCAGGTAAATAGTGTGCTAAGGAGGTCAGTTGAGTGAAGGAGTGTTTAGGTTACGTTGGGAGTGGTAGGTGATGTCAGGTCCAATGCGGGTTTGTTTGAGGTAACAACAGGACTGTGAGGGGTCTGGGCGTGGAAGGGGGAGGATCTGGGAAAGGTGGAAAAGGTGGGGCGATGGGTCCAAGGGGGACAGGGGAAGCAGACAATATGGCGGGCAGAGGGCCAAATCCTAAATGGGCAATGGATTGTTAAGTCTCAAGAGGAAAAGAGGTGGAAGGGTTGATGACTAGTCTGGAAGTCGAGTAGGCAGGGGTTGGGTCTGGTGACAGGGAAAACGGTGTCAGGTCCCCGGATGGACAATGGGGAGGGTGTGAGTCTTGGGAAAAGGGGGTGTTGGGGTAGGAGAATGTCCCATTCAGCAGCAGGCAGAATTGGATCTGGGGGTCCTGAGTGTGCAGATGAGAGGTCGGGTGTTGGGTCAGGATTTGGGATTGTAAGAGGTTTGGGGGAAGTAGAGTTAAGAGTGTGTGTGGTAAGTTGCAGGGTCATTTGAATAGTTACTAATTTGAATAAGTTTATAAGTCTAACGTTTCATACTTTTCACATGTGTCTAACTGCAGCAAAACCTTCCAAATTCTCTGATAAAATTGAATCATTTCCAAACATTTCAGGCATGAGGGAATTGCCTCTCAAAATCTTTAGTTTGCCCACAAGTCCCTCAGGGTCTGGTTGAAGCTTCCACGGATTACCGATGCACAACTTCCATCTTGCTGCGGAAAGAATTCGTGGTTCATTGTAAAACTGAGCCATAATATCTGGTGTGGTGAAGTCAATCATGAGTCCAATGTCATCACCCCAGAAGGCAATAACATGGTGGGCAGACGGTCCTCGAAATCGGGAGCCCACTATATTCAAATTGTCAATTTATGTCTAATTAAAGTCATTATTAGTTCAAACAACCTCAACAATACATGATCTGAGCATGGAAAAAACGCAAGGTGGGCAACTCTATGGCTGCTTCTCATCACATGTTTATAACTGTATTTGATTTCAGTAGTACAGGTACATTCTGTTGGGAGGTGTGTGAATAGTAGTTCTCAGCAAATATCAGTGACAACGTTTTTAACCTTCTAAAGTTCTCTGCTGGTTTGTGCAGTCAGATGCCTGTCCCGCACTGCAGCTTGTATCTTTGCAGCAACGTGGAGGCAGTGCTCTTCATGAGAGACAATTCTCTCGTGATGCGGAGATGAAGGAGAAAGCAAAGGAGAGGGGAGATCAAATGTTTAGGGGCAGGAAGCACTTGATTAGAATGAGGCTGCCGAGACTGCACAGGATAAAAGGTACATTTAGTGCAACAATGGAGCTGTGGAAGGAGGCTTTATTCAGCCCAGCTGTTTATATGGGGTCAGAATGACATATCTTCAAATGTTGGGGACACAGTGCTGGAGGTGTCTCAGGCCCTCAAGAGCAACAGTTGACCTTACTATGTGACATGCTCACTGGGAATGTTGCTTCCAATCAATCTGGGCAGGGTGTGGGGTATAGAATGTCATGGCCATGAGGGTGATTTAGGGTTCAATCCATTTTTTCATAATTCTCACTTCAGGCTGTGTGTGGGGACTTCAGTGAAATAACCTGCAGCCCAACACCACCTTTACAGATGTGTATCAGCTGGGCAGGGCAGTATACTGCCGTCACCATGACCCATCAGACTGAAATTGCCAGAGGCTTTAGGACATTGGCAGGATTTCCAAGTGTTTATTGAGGGGTAGACTGCATGCATGTTATCAGTGAGGCTCCAGCAGAGCAACCTTGCATTTACAAATGGAAAGGACTCTCATTGCCTAACGTGCAATTAGTATATGATGCCAGCAGAGATTTTGCAGATCTGTGCCAGAGCAACAGCCATGACTCTTATATTCATAGGAACCCTCAGTGCCAGATGTTTTAATATTTACTCATAGGACCTGGGCATTGCTGGCTGACCCTGCATTTATTGCCCATCCCTAGTATCCCTTGAGAAGTCGTGGTGAGCTGCCTTCTTGACCCACAGCAGTCTATTTCATGTCTGTACTCCTACAATGCCATTAGGAAGGGTGTTCCAGGATGTTTACCCAGCAACAATGAAGAAAGAGTGATATATTTCCAAGTCAGGATGATATTTAATGTGGAAGGGAGCGTGTTGGTGATGGTATTCCCATCTATCTACTGACCTTGTCCTTATTAGAAACTATTGGTCATGAGTTTGGAAGGTACTGTCTGGGGAACCTTGGTGAATTTCTGTAGTACATTTTGTAGATGGTACACACTGCAGTTACTGGGCTTTAGTGATGGGAAGAGTGTATATTTGGATGTGGTGCCAATCAAGTGGTCTGCTTTGTCCTGTTTGGAGTCAAGCTTCTTAACAATTGTTGGTACTGCACCCATCCAGACAAATCAGTGAGGCCAATGCTATTGAATGTAAATGGCAATGGTTAGATTATTCCTTATTGGAGATGGTCATTGCTTGACATTTGTGTAACGTGAATGTTTCTTGTCACCTGTCAGTCCAAACATGGATGATGAACAGGTCTTGCTGCATTTCTGCATTGATTGCTTCAGTAACTGAGGAGTTGCAAATGGTGCTAAGCATTGTGCAATCATCTGCAAACATCCCCAGTTTGGATTTCATAATGCAGAGAAGGTCATTGATGAAGCAGCTGAAGTTGGTTGAGCCTGGGACACTCTGCTGTAGAACCACTTTGTCCTTTCTATCATTTTATGCTAATGCTGTTTGGCTTCTAAGTAGTCCTATTTTGTAGCTTCATCAAGTTGACACCTCATTTTTAGATATCCTTGCTGTTCTGCTCTTGGCTTGCCCTCCTGCACTCTCAATTGAACCAGGATTGATCCACTGGCTTCATGCTCATAGTAGAGTGAGGGATATTTCACGTTGCAGATTGTGTTGGAGTATGATTCTGCTGATGGCTCACGGTGCCTCATAGATGCTCAATTTTACATTGCTCGATCTGTTTAAAATCTAGCATGGTGACAATGCAACAAAAAATGATGGAAGGTGGTATTAATATGGAAGTGGACATCATCTCCATGAGGGCTGTGCAGTGGTTACTCTTACTGATTCTGTCATGGACAAATACATCTGCAGCCGGCAGATGAGGTAATGCACGTTTTCCCTCTTATTGGTTCCTTAACTACATGCAGCAGACCCAGTCTGGCAGCTATGTGCTTTAGGACCCAACCAGCTGGATTAGTAGTGCTGCTGCCGAGCTACTCTTGGTGGTAGACATTGAAGTCCCCCACCCGGAGTACATTCTTGCCATCATCAGTGCTTCCTTCAAGAGTTGTTCAACATGGAGAATACTAATTCATCAGCTGAGGGGATGAATGGGATGCCATTCGTTGCAATCTGCAAGGGGTTTGCCCATGTTTGACCTATTGCCATGAGACCTCATCAGGTCTGGGGTCAATGTTGAGGACTCTTATGACAACTCTCTCCCAACTGTAGACTGCTGTGTCATCACCTCTGTTGGGTCTGTCTTGTTAATGGGACAGGGCATATATTGGGATAGTAATGATGGTGTTTTGAACATTGTGTGTAAGATATGATTCTGTAGTGACATAGTATAACTATGTCAGGCTGCTGCTTGACTGTTTTGTGAGAAATCTCTTCAAATTCTGGCACTAGTCAGTAAGGAGGACTTTGGTGGGTGGCCAGGGCTGTCTTTAATATTGTCATTTCCAGTGTCTTATTCAATTCCAGGTGGTCCATCTGGTCTTATTTTCCTTTCTGAGAGGCTTGTTAGGCTATTTTAGAGAGCAGTTAAGCTGTAGGCCTGGAGTCACACGTTGGCCAGACCAGGTAAGCATGGCTGCTTTATTCCCTAAAGGACAGGTTGGTTTTTATGACAATCATTCCATGGTCATCATTAGATTTTTAATTCTATGGCTTTTATTATTGAATTCAAATTCCACTGTGACCAATGTGGGGTTCGAACTTGGGTCCCAGCTGATGCCTTGGCAGGATGGGTGACAAAGGATACCCTTTGAAGAAGTAACTCATAGCACTAGAACTAAAGAACTTATTATTGTCTTCAGAAAGAAAGGAAGAGAACACCTCCACCCCCTCCCCACCAAAGGTTGACAGGGCTGAGAGTGACGGTAACTGACAACCTGTCCTGGACTTCCCACGTAGATACGATGGTCAAGAAGGTACAACAATGCCTCTTCTCCCTAAGGTAGCTCAGGAAATTTGGCATGGCCATAAGAATCCTCACCAACTTTTACAGATACACCATTGAAAGCATACTGTCTGGGTGCATAATGACCTGGTATGGCAACTGCTCTGCCCAGGACTGTAAGAAACTACAGAAACTGGTGTGCACAGCTCAGACCATCACGGAAGCCAATCTTCCATCCATGGACTCCATTTGCACCTGTCATTGCCACAGAAAGGCTGCAGACATCATCAAAGACTGATTGCACCCTGTTAATGCTCTCCCACAACCTCTTCCAACAGGCAGAAGATACAGAAGCTTGAACACATGCACCAGCAGGTGCAGGAACAGCTTCTTCCTAGGCATTATTAGACTGATAAATGGCTTCTCTAACTTCAAATAACACTGATCTTGCTAATGTTGATCTTGCTTAGTGCACGCCCTGTGCAATGTAACCCGTCTGCCTTTGTTTTGGTTTTTTTCACCCTATGATCTGTTATACTGCGCATAAACAAAGCTTTTCACTGTACTTAGGTACACATGACAATAAATCAATCAAATCAGTGTGTGGTGCATCCTGCACAACCCATAATATTGCTGAGAGGGGATACTCTGAAGGGAGAAGGGTCCTAAGATACCAGATAATCCTCTGATGATGGCATCCATGATGGCATGAGGTAATCATTGCACAGGGAAGTGTAAGGACCTATAAGGAAGCTCCAGGATGCCCGTGAGACATCTGAATACTTCATATTGTTGAGATTCATACAACTCCTCTGTACTGATCGATTCCAGTTCCATTGCATCCATCCCACCTTCATGGGAACTGAGTCCATAAATCATGCCAATATCATCACTACAGGCACAAGTTCACCTCTTTTCACTCCTTCACCTAATACACTGCATGGAAGTCACCCCTCTCCATTTTCTCAACCTCTAACCAAAACACTGTACCCACGCATGATGCTTATGAATCACCTCTTTCATTAAATATGATCCATTGGACATTGGTCAGGTCCACACAATTTAAATATACCCACATAGCAATGTGAAAGTTTTAGAGTTTCTTCTTGATGAAATGGCCTGTTGCTGCTCCCTGACATGAGCCTGCAATACAGAGTGGCCATTGATTCATTTGCATCCTTAGACTTAATGGCTTTAATGGTGTATTTTGGGTAGATGAGGTCATGAGGGCTTAGGTGCAGTCAATGGTGATTGTCCCAATGGTAGAGGAACAAAGGAAAGGCAACCTCCATCAGAAACACCTTAGAGAATGGCGCCAGCTGCACCACAAACTTCACCAGGAGATGTTTTTTGACTTTGCTTTCCTGAGAGAGGCCAGGAGCTAAATGAAACTCCAGGCATCTAATCCCTGATGTTCTTAGCCTGAGCAATGACAGGGTAATGGATTTAATGTACATTCCCACAATTGCTTCTGCAATTAGCTGGGTCTGGATCTCTAGTGCAATCACTGGCCTCTCCAAGGAGGGTTCATTGCAGGACGGGTGATCAGAGTACTATGGAATCATAGAATCCCGACAGTGTGGAAACAGGCGATTTGGCCCAACAAGTCCACACCGACCCTCTGAAGAGTAACCCACCCAGACCCATTCCCCTACCCTATTGCTCTGCATTTACCCTCGACTAATGCACCTAAACTACACATTCCAAACACTACGGGCAATTTAGCATGGCCAATTCACCTAACCTGCACATCTTTGGACTGTGGGAGGTAACCAGAGCTCCCAGAAGAAACCCACGCAGAAACAGAGAGAATATACATACTCCACATAGACAGTCTATGCCCGAGTCTATGCCACATGCTAAATTGCCCGAGGCTGGAATTGAACCTGAGTCCCTGGCGCTGTGAGGCATCAGTGCTAACCACTGAGCTAACATGCCTGGATGGAAACTCTAAAGTCAGTGCCAGAATGCACAAGCCCTCTGGTGGTTCCATCACATCTTCATGCATCATGGAATCGACACATTGCACCTGATACCTGACCTTATAATCAACTCCAGAAATTACTGGGACTCAGCACCTACACCACTATTAGCACTCGTCCAACTGTCTGAGCCTGTTCCATCTACAGGTGGCATTGTGAATTGCCCAATTGTTTTATGTTATCCTTTTTCCAAGGCATGATATCTTCCTGAAATGGTTCTTAATGCAAAGATTCAAAATGCTGCTGTATCCTCTGAAGCTTCCTCTTTTGAGGTGAATGTGGGTCCCTCAGGGCTTGTGCTGTACCATTCAATGGTACACCAATGCAAGAGACTAAAACAGGAAGGGTGTGAACATTTCCTAACTACATTGTGAATGAAAAGGCACATCTCCTACACAACAAACACACTGAGATATTACTCTTTCTTTCCATTACACAGCTTGCAGCATGCATCCCAATCATTGAGAGCCTTTAAAATCACACACTACCACTGGGTGATTCATTATCAGCAATCCAGTCACCATGCAACCCCCTTTGGAAAAGCTCTTTCTGTTTCACCTGTAGAAAATGCCCCTTGGATCTCACCATCCCATTGCCTTCCTCTGGTGACTCTGGTTAAAGCTTGGAAAATCTGCTATTTATGTTGAAGCTGAAGTGGGGTTTTAGTGGAGGGCGGGGTGAGGGGGACAGGGTGGTCAAACATGCCTAGGGTCCTGTTGACCACGTTAGCAAGGAATCCGTGTTTGAGAGTAAAGGTGGACATTTCTGAGGCCTCCCTATGGAAGGTGGCATCATCAGAACAGACACGATGGAGACGGAGTAACTGGGAGAAGGGGATGAAGTCTTTATTGGAAGCAGGGTGCAAGAATGTATAGTCAGTGTAACTGTGGGTTTATAATGGATATCAGTTGCCAGCCTACGGGTTATTTTTAGTACAGTCACTCATTCCCACTGTACTTCTAGGTCCAATATCACATGCAGGTCCTTGGCCTCCTCCATCGTCCCTCACCTTAACCTCCTTCCACCTATCGCATTCCCAACACCCCTCCCCCAAGTCCCTCTTCCCTTCCCTACCTGCTTGGCACACCTTCCTCATTCCTGAAGAAGGGCTTATGCCCGAAACATCGATTCTCCTGCTCCTTGGATGCTGCCTGACCTGCTGCGCTTTTCCAGCAACGCATTTTTCAGCTCTGATCTCCAGCATCTGCAGTCCTCACTTTCTCCCAATATCACATTATGTGATTGCATTTAGCACAGTGGACCCAGTTACTCACTCTTAATTCTTATTATCTCTTCTTCAGTCCTAGCCTGCTATCTATTACCTCCTTGTTTACCCACCCCTTTCTTATCTCCCTCACTCTCTCTCTCTGGACTCCATCTTCTTCTATCTCTTTCCCCACTTCAGCTTCAATGTAAATAACAGGTTTTTCTAGCCATTAAAAGTTTTGATGAGGATTCACCGGACTCGAAGAACTAACTCTGATTTCTTCCCACAGTTACTGCCTGACCTGCTAAGTTTCTCCAACAATTTTGCTTTTTGTTTCAAAGTTTCTGAACTTTTCAATGAAAACAATAAAAAAAAGAAATAATGAATACACTCAGCTGTATGGATGGCTCCAAATATATATAATTAACACCAAAATTACCTCCCTTCAGGAAACTCAGTTTGTGCTGCTGCCTTACAGCACCAGGGACCCAGGTTCAATTCCCGCTTCGGGCAACAGTTTGTGTGGAGTTTGCACATTCTCCCCAAGTCTGCGTGAGTTTCCTCCAAGTGCTCTGGTTTCCCCCCACAGTCCAAAGATGTGCAGGTTAGGTGAATTGGCCACGCTAAATTGCCCGTAGTGTTAGGTGCATTAGTCAGGGGTGAATGTAGGGGAATGGATCTGTATGGGTTGCTCTTTGGAGGGTCGGTATGGACTTGTTGGGCCGAAGGGCCTGTTTCCACACTGTAGAGAATCTAATCTAATCAAACTTTCCACCCTTGGTGCATCTGACACAGTTCCATGCCAGGATTCCCTTTAATTGAGTGGCTGTGAACTCTTCCTGGTTACGATACCAACTCTGTGCCTGAATGCCATTCCCTCTAAAGACAATTGGATGAGTACTCATACTGTTAGCTGGCAACTGACCCGATAACTGCTATTTGGTCATCTTCAAACAACAAGTCAGGAATGGATGAGTCACTCACTTCCAGGTCAGACTCTTGCTCACAGTTACTACTGTATATTTCAGGCTGTTAATGGTTGCTGAAACCATTCAGATTGATTCATGGAGGTAAGTCAATGTTTAATAAATTTAACAATGGATTTAATGTGGAGGTGCCGGTATTGGACTGGGGCGGACAAAGTCAGAAGTCAGATGAAGGAGCCGTACTCCGAAAGCTTGTGATTTCAAATAAACCTGTTGGACTATAACCTGATGTCATCTGACTTTATAACACACACCGCAGTCTCAACTTCATATGGTGTAGGATGGTTGTATATATTGAAGCTTTGATGGCCATTTTTTTGAAAATACATGTAACCATGGATGGGAAAAATAGCTACGGTTATGACTGTCTGTTTGGTCCCTTCGTTCGATAGCCTCTACAATTGTACTTTCTTGAATTGGTTTTAAAAAAATGCAATTTTGACCTGTAAAGATGTATTTAATTTAGTTGGTTGATGTATGTTTTTAACATCATTTTTTGCATTGAATGTATGACACATTTGAAAAGTGTTTTATGCAGAAATCAAGAGGCTGTAGTGAAACAAGACAATTACACTTTGGGGATAAACAAGTTCAAAATGAGCTTACTGAGGCAAAACAAAATGCATCATTCTACTATAATTTCCAATTTAGAGTCATAGAGATGTACAGCATGGAAACAGACCCTTCAGTCCAACCCGTCCATGCCAACCAGATATCCCAACCCAATCTAGTCCCACCTGCCAGCACCCGGCCCATATCCTCCAAACCCTTCCTATTCATATACCCATCCAAATGCCTCTTAAATGTTGCAATTGTACCAG
>NC_057733.1:19223772-19226305 GCF_004010195.1 Chiloscyllium plagiosum
AACCCTGCTAATCAGTCTCCCATGGGGAACCTTGTCGAACGCCTTCCTGAAGTCCATATAGATCACATCTGCTGCTCTGCCCTCATCAATCCTCTTTGTTGCTTTTTCAAAAAACTCAATCAAGTTTGTGAGACATGATTTCCCACGCACAAAGCCATTTTTAGGAGCAACATTTGAAAACGTTGCTCCTAAAAAAAAGTAGACAACATCAGGAATGTCACGATGGTCCGGTCTTTTAACTGAGACTGTTAATATCGCTCAATTTATTCTCTAAATAATATTCAGTTTAATCTGGAGATGAGCCATATCATTGCCAAGTATGACACCATAATTAAGAAGAGTCCATAAAATATATCTCATTACATTTATTAGGCTATATCTCAGTTAACACTAAATATCTTAACAGGATATTGTAGGAAAGTAACAAGTTTTGAAAATCTAATCCAAATTGCTTGTCATTATATCTATTTAAAACTATTCAGCTAAATGCAGAACAACACAAATAATGCATGACCTTTCCACTAATACTTAGGCTGTTGGCTAGATTGTAGTCTAAGCATACCCTGTTAAAAATCGCACAGCACCAAGTTATAGTCCAACATGTTTATTTAGAAGCACTGGTGTTCGGAGCACTGCTCCTTCATCAAGTAGTTTTAAATCATGTTATGCAGTTTTCCAAACTTTTTGTCTTGTTGCCTTACAAGACATGGACTGACTTCCAGCTAATCGAACATCAGTAAACAAAGCTGAAGGGTTGAGAAAAACAAAGTAATTCATTTCAAGTTCGTGGCTTGCTCAGAATTTCTTTTCAGTCGAAAAAAAACATACACTGAAAGCAATCCAACACAATCCTGTGATCGTAAATATACATTAAATATTGAAAATAATCTTGATTTTAATTTTTGTTTAGGGTATAAAATCTTTACTATTCCATTACAGAAAATTTAAATCGATTTAAATGGCTTTATAATCGATTTGTTCTTGATGAGAGGCTAAAAACTAGAGACAGATTTGTCAGATTCTGATAGAACAAATAATACAAGACTTGTTTTCAACTCTGGTTTTTTTAAATTATGTTGATATGGAAGTTTCCAAAAATCAGTTACCTTTCATGCCATCCCTCCATTGAACTTAACAGAAGAAAATATGAAATAGGAGCAGAAGCAGTCCATTCAAACCCCTCAAGCCTGCTCCGCCATTCAATCAGATCATGACTGTATTGATCATAACCTTAACTTCACTTTTGTACTTGCCCCACAGCCTTGACTGCTTTGCCAATCAAAAATCTGTCTAACTCAACTATGAATATTGGAGGAACATTCTGTGCCTTGGGCTGAGTTCTTCTAAAATGAGTTGTGTGTTCTGTCAGAAAAGTTGACCATTGTTAAGCACCTTTTTCAATAGATTAGATTCCCTACAGTGTGGAAGCAGGCTCTTCGGCCCAACAAGTCCACACCGACCCTCTGAAGAGCAACCCACCCAGATCCATTCCCCTACACCTAACACTATGGACAATTCAGTATGGCCAATTCACCTGACCTGCACATCTTTGGACTGTGGGAGGAAACCAGAGCACCGGGAGGAAACCCACGCAGACACGGGGAGAATGTGCGAACTCCACACAGACAATCGCCTGAGGCATGAATTGAACCCGGGTCCCTGGCGCTGTGAGGCAGCAGTACTAACCACTGAGCCACCATCTTTTACTGGCACTTGTATTGTTTCTACAAATCTTTTAAATGATGTTACATACTTTTTAAACATTTTGACTGTTCAAATACTGTACTGTGTTGCCTTACAGTATATGGACTGACTTCCAACTAATTGAACATCAGCAAACAAAGCTGGAGGGTTGAGAAAAACAAAGTAGTTATTTCAAGTTAGCGACTTGCTCAGAATTTCTTTTCAGTAAATCTGTTGCTATTCTTAAATGATAGCAATGATTGCTTAACTTTAATTTCTTATCACATTTCTGATTAAAGCAGGATGTAGATCTGTTGGAGGCATGAGCAGAAAAGTGGCAGATGGAGTTTAATCTGGACAAATGTGAAGGAACTTTTGAAAGCTGATTGGAGGCAGATGTTCGCAGGTAAAGGGTTCGGCTGGAAAATCGGAAGCCTTCAGAAATGAGATAACAAGAATCCAGAGAAAATATATTCCTGTCAGGGTGAAAGGGAAGGCTGGTAGGTATAGGGAATGCTGGATGACTAAAGAAATTGAGGGTTTGGTTAAGAAAAAGAAGGAAGCATACGTCAGGTACAGACAGGATAGATCGAGTGAATCCTTAGAAGAGTATAAAGGAAGCAGGAGTATATTAAGAGGGAAATCAGGAGGGCAAAACGGGAACATGAGATAGCTTTGGCAAGTAGAATTAAGGAGAATCCAAAGGGGTTTTACAAATATATTAAGGACAAAAGGGTAACTAGGGAGAGAATAGGGCCCCTCAAAGATCAGCAAGGCGGCCATTGTGGCTGGAAAAGCGCAGCAGGTCAGGCAGCATCAAAGGAGCAAGAGAATCGACGTTTCGGGCATA
>NC_057733.1:19227244-19275051 GCF_004010195.1 Chiloscyllium plagiosum
GAGGCTGAGGGGTGACCTTATAGAGGTTTACAAAATTATGAGGGGCATGGATAGGATAAATAGACAAAGTCTTTTCCCTGGGGTCGGGGAGTCCAGAACTAGAGGGCAGAGGTTTAGGGTGAGTGGGGAAAGATATAAAAGAGGCCTAAGGGGCAACTTTTTCAAGCAAGGGGTGGTACATGTATGGAATGAGCTGCCAGAGGATGTGGTGGAGGCTGGTACAATTGCAACATTAAAGAGGCATTTGGATGGGGTTGGAGGATATGGGCCAGGTGCTGGCAGGTGGGACTAGATTGGGTTGGGATATCTGGTCGGCATGGACGAGTTAGACCGAAGGGTCTGTTTCCATGCTGTACATCTCTATGACTCTATGACGCTATGAATGCATTTTCCAAGATCAAGTACAAGTGGAAATTATACAGTGAAGGGCAGAACCATTAGGAGTGTTGATATGTAGAGGGATCTGGGTGTGCAGGTAGATGAGGTAATAAAAATGACCTATGGCACGCTTGTCTTCATTGGAAGGGGCATTAATTATGTTGAGGCTTTATAGAACTTTAGTTCGGCCACATCTGGAATATTGCATACAGTTCTGGTCACTCCATACCAGAAGGATGTAGATGCTTTGGAGAGGATACAGAAAAGGTTTACTAGGATGTTACCTGGTATGGGGGATTTTAGCTGGAAGGTTGGGTAGACTGGGTTTGTTTTCATTGGAAGGCAGGAGGTTGAGGGGCAACCTGATAGATGTTTATACAATTGTGAATGGCATGGATAGAGTGGAAATTATGAGGCTTTTTCCGAGGTTGGAGGTGTCAATTACTAGAGGACACAGGTTCAAGGTGCAAGGGAGGAAGTTTAAGACAAGTTTTTCATACAAAGGGTGGTGAGTGTCTGGAACGTGCTGCCAGAGGAAATGGTGGAAGCAGACACAATAGCGACATTCAAGAAGCACCTGGACGAATACATGAATAGGAAAGGAATAGCGGGATCGGATCCTGTAAGTGAAGACAGTTTTAGTATGGAAGGCCAAAATGTAGTGGCGCAGGCTTGGAGGTATGGTGAGTAAGTTTGCAGATGACACCAAAATCGGTGGTGTAGTGGACAACCAAGTAGGTTACCTCAGAGTACAATGGGGCCTTGATCAGATGGGCCAATGGGCCAAGGAGTGGCAGATGGAATTTAATTTAGATAAATATGAGGTGCAGCATTTTGATACGGCAAATCAGGACAGGACTTACACACCTAACGGTAACATCTTGGGGAATGTTGCTGAATAAAGAAACCTTGGAGTGCAGGTTCATAGCTCCTTGAAAGTAGAGTTGCAGGTAGATAGGATAGTGAAGAAGACATTTCATATGCTTGCTTTTATTGGTCAGAGCATTGAGTATAGCAGTTGGGAGGTCATATTGAGGCTGTACAGGACATTTACATAGGTATACGAATAGGAAGGGTTTAGAGCAATATGGGCAAATGGGAGTAGATTAATTTAGGATACCTGGTCGGCATGCACAAGTTGGGCCAAAGTGTCTGTTTTCATGTGGTACAGCTCTATGACTCTATGACTCTGTGAGATTGTTGTGCTGCCAGCTCTATTTTAAACCTCCTATGGAATCTATCTCTACCACTCTCCCAGGCAGCGCATTCTAAAGCCTAAAAACTCTCTGGGTAAAGACATTTCTCCACATCTTACTCCCAACCCTCTTTCTGATAATCTTGAATTTGTGACCCCTAGTTACTGACATCCTAACTAGTGGGAATATAATAACCTTCTTTACCCTGTCAAAACTGTTCATAATTTTGAACACCTCAATAAGGTCACCTCTTAATTTTCTCTACTCCAAAGAAAACAAGTCCAATTTCACTAACCTTTCCTTTTATCTAAAATCTTTCATTGCTGGTATCATTCTAATATATCTCCTTTGAATTCTCTCCAGGACTTTGATATTCTTCTTTAAATAAGGTTCCCAGAATTGAATACAATACTCCAAATGTGGTCTGACCAATAATGTAGAGAGGTAGCATCAGTTCCTTGCTTTTATTGTCTATTTATAAACCCAAGGATCCTATCAGCCTTCTTTACAACTGTTTCAACTTGCCTAGCTACCTTCAGAGAATCATGTTCACGAACTCTGAGGTCCCTCTGCTTCTGTACTCCCCTCTAAGTTGTACCATTGAGCCTGTATTGTCTGTCTATGTTTCTTCTACCAAAATGCATCACCTCACATTTCTCTGCATTGAATTTTGTCTGCCAGGTGTTTGCCCCTTTGTCCAACTTGTCAATGCCCCTCTGAAGGGGCTTAACATCATCCTCACAATTCATTGGTCTCCCTAGCTTAGTATCATCTGCACAATAGTATTATAGTAAACTATACAAGGCATCATTTAATATAAAAATATGGATCAAAATGCAAATGATTATATGCTAGAAAAAGTGCATATTAATGTTACAGGACAGAGTCATCTGCCATATGTTTGTGACTGTTTATGGCATCCAGTTAAGCACTACATGTTGGAGTGGGCTTTCCTTCCATTTGTTAATTATCTTATGACAGGAAAAATGCATTGAGGCAATATTGATATAGGGATCAGAATGATAAATACTGGAGTCTGCCATCTCTGCTACCTAAGTTTCTTATTTTTAAAAATGATGCATTGTGACGTTCTGAACACTCCAAAGAAGAGTAATTGCATAGTATCTCTGAACTTATCAGAGAGGTGGTTAACTAGATTTTCTGTGGACAAGTATGAATTTTTAAGAGTAATGAAGTTGGAACCAGACCATGAAGAAGGAGATTACTGCATATGAATCATTAAAGACAGCAGATGAAAAATGAGTAGGACATACAGGCTGCAAATAAATCAGAACAAACCTGCAGAGAAAGTCAGTTCATTGAGGAAAGAAAGTTATCCTAGGGACCTGTGCTTAATGAGCATAGGTGCCTCTGACAGATTTTCTAAACCTTTTATTTGCAATTTACTTTGTAATCTTTTGACTTCTTCTAAATCAAATACAGTAATACAGAAAATGCTTACAGAGAATTGCTGATTAAAGGATTATGAAGCATCGACGATGTACATGGGTACAAACTGTAATACCACCACAAGAACTAGCATTTATATAGCATCTCCAATATAAAGGAGTCCCAAGGCATTTTACATTAGCTTTTTAAAATGTAAGGTCTGGACATCTATTTCTCCGAGGAATGCCTTTAAGTTTTTCTTCTGTTATAGACTATTGCAGTTCCTTCATCTATTTTTATGAGTAGCATAAGAGATCATAGTCTGTGATCTATTGTGTGACAATAAGGCATATTTAATTTTTCAGTTTTTAGCTTAATATCTAAGTTGAAAGTTATTCTTTATCTCAGAAATGGCATTCTTTGTGATGTCCAATTCTGCGTTCCATTTGGATTTCTCTGAAATTAAATTTTCCTGGCAATGTGATTACTGAAGCCATGTTTTCCTTAATGCAATTGTATAGTTTGCTTGCTTAAAGACTGTTATTTCACAGTAATAGCAGTTCTGCTGTTCTTTGCTGCCATATTGGATAGGTTACCATGGAGTATTCTGGCCTTTCATGGCAAAAATGAAGGATTCCTATCCTAAACAGTTAAAATAAGAAATTCCAACCTCATCTGTAGATTCACTGTATAAATCCTGTTTGTGACGTTAATAAATAATTGAAATTCCTTTAACAGTTTTCATGAATTACTCACATAAAAGCAAAATACTATGGTGGACTTCTGAAATAAATTCAGAGAACGCTGGAGAAGGCAGGTCTGGCAGCATCTGTAGACAGAGAAACAGAGTTAACATATTGACTCTTCTTCAGGAGTAAAAGGTAACATCATGTAATACTTGTCCATTCATATGATCATAAGACCATAAGAGAAAGGAACAGAAGTTGGCCATTCAGTCCCTCGAGTCTGTTCTATCATTCAATAGGATTATGGCTGATCCAAATTTCCTCATGTCCACTTTCCTGTCCTTTCTACATCACCCTTGATTCACCTACTGATCAATAATCTTATATCTCAGCCTTAAATATACACAAGGACTCTGCCCTCAAAGCTTTCTGTGGCAAGAAGTTCCAAAAACCCAACCCTCTGAGATAAGAAACTTTTGCTCATCTCAGTCTTAAATTGGTGCCCCTTTATTCTGAGACTATGTCCTCTGGTCTTAGACTCTCTCATGAGGGGAAACATCCTCTCAGCATTTACCCTGTCAAGCCCCTTGAAAATCTGAAATATTTTGTTGAGATCACCTTTTATTTTTCTAAACTCCAGTGAGCAGAGTTTAGACTTTGCTTATAAATCAATCTCTCAATCCAGGGATCATCCTCGTGAACATTCTCTGAACTACCTCCAATGAAATAATATTGTTGCTTAAAATAAAGGACTAAAACTGCTCATAGTACTCCACATAGGGGCTCACCAGGACCTTGTACACTTGCAGTAAGACTTCCCTACTTTTATACTACAACCCCTTGAAATAAGGGCCAACACTCCATTAACCTTCCTGATTTCCTGCTGCTCCTGTGTGCTAGCTTTCTGGATTTCATGTACTAGTACCCCGAAGTCCTTTTGTGTTGCAGCTGCCTGGAGTTTCTCTGCATTTAACTAAGATTCTTTTGTTCTCCCTTCCAAAATGAACAACTTCACACTTTCCTGCACTGTACTCCATTTGCCAACTTTTTGCTCACTTGTTTAACCTACCAATATATCTGTGTAAACTGTGTATCCCTCCCGCAATGTGTTTTTCCACTTAGTTTAGTGTCGTTTGCAATTTTAGTAAATGCAGATTTACTTCCTGCTTCCAAGTCATTAATATATATTGTAAACCGTTGTGATTCCAGCACTGATCCCTGTGTAGCCTGACTGGTCACGGATTGCCAACCATTCAAATTTGATTTGATTTATTGTCGTCACATATACCTAGGTACAGTGAAAAGCTTTGTTTTGTCAGCAGTACAGGTGGATCATAGCAAACAAGGACATAGAGATCAAAGGGTGTTTAGACAGAGCGAGGCATACAGGTTACACTGCACAGGAAGTATCCAAAGCAATTAAAGAGTGCATTCCTCAGTCTAATAACGGGCAGGAAGAAGCTGTTCCTGAACATGTCGGTGCGTGTGTTCATGCTTCTGTATCTTCTACCAGATGGAAGAGGTTGTGGGAGGGCATTACCAGAGTGGGAGGGGTTTTGGATGATGGTAGCAGCCTTTCTGCGGCAACATGCAGTGTAACTGGAGACCATGGATGGAACGTTGGCGTCTGCGATGATCTAGGCTGTGCACACAACCTTCTGTAGCTTCTTACAGTCCTGGGCAAAGCAGTTGCATTACCAGGCCATTATGAACCTGGATGGAATGTTTCTTATGGTGCATCTGCAAAGGTTGGTGAGGGTCCTTATGGACATGCTGAATTTCCTAAACCGCCAGAGGAAGAAGAGGTGCCGTTGTGCCTTCTTGACCATTGCATCCAAGTTGTAAGTCCAGGAGATTGTCGGTAATTATCACTCTAAGGAACTTGCTTTCAATCCTCACCACCTCAACTCCATTGATGTAGATGGGAGCACGTCCACCTCCTTTCTTCCTGAAGTCATTGATAAATTTTTTTTGCTGACATTGAGAGAGAGGTTGTTATCATTGCACCACGTCACAAGCCCTCTATCCCCTATCTATATTCTGATTCATCGTTGTTAGATATCTGTCCTACCATGGTGGTGTCATCAGCAAACTTGTAGATGGCATACTTTTTGAATTTGGCAACACAATTGTGGGTATACAGGGAGTACCATGGGGGATTGAGAACCCAACCTTGGAGGTCTCCAGTGTTGAGGATTATCATGGAGGAGGTACAGTTGTCTACTTTCACTGATTGCGGTCTGTGGGTCAGGAAGCTGAGGATCCAACTTCAGAGGGCAGAGCTGAGACTAAGGTCTTAGAGTTTTGAGATGAGTCTAGGGGGGGATAATGGTATTGAAGGCAGAGTGTAGTCAATGAGTAACAGTCTGAAGTCATTGTCCTTGTTATCCAGATGTTCCAGGAATGAGTGCTGGGCTAGGGAAATGGCGTCCACTGTGGATCTGTTTTGTTGGTAGGCAAATTACATGGGACCAAGATAGGCGGGGAGGCGAGAGTTGATATGGGCCATGACCAATCTTTCAAAGCACTTCAAGATTGTGGAGGTCAGAGCCACTGAGCAGTAGTCATTAAGGCACGTTGCATGTGTTTTCTTTAATACTGGGATGATAATGGCCCTGAAACAGAACTCCTCACCCCCACTCACTGTTTCCTGCCCATCAGCCAATTCTCTAGCCAAGCAAATATACTACCTTCAACACTGTTGGTCTTATGCCTTACCCTTTCGTAAGATACCTTGTCAAATGACTTCTGGAAGTCCAAATGCAACACATCTACTGTATCCCCTCTACTCAGTCTAATTAAGACTTCATCGAAAAACTCTAATAAATTAGTTAGACATTGTTTCTCTTTTATTAAGCCATTCTGACTATGCTTGATTAGATTATGATTTTCAAAATGTTCTACTATTACTTCCTTAATAATTGATTCCAATAACTTTATTTATCAATAAAAGTGCCAAATTTATCCAAATCTTTGGCCTCCTTATATGCTTTTTTTTCTTTCAAATTTAATACTGTCCTTGACTTTCCTGGTTAGCCATGAATGATTTATCCCTCTCTTAGTATCTTTCCTGCTTACTGGGATGCATTTTTGCTGAGAGTCAGGAATTGCCTCCTGAAATATTTGCTACTACTTGTTTATTGTAATTCCTGATAATCTATACATCTAGTTCACTTTAGTTAACTTTATCCTCATTTCATTGTAATTCCCTTTATTTACGTGAAAAACAGTAGTTCTGACCCATGTTTCTCACTCTCAAACTGAATATTAAAATCTATCATGTCATGACCACTACTTCCTAGGGGATATTTATTAAACCTACCTCATTATCCAATACCAAATCCAAGATAGTCTGCTTCCGGCATGCCATATTGCTCTCGGAAACTCCCTACGTGCTGATGAATTCATTGTCATAATTATCCTCTCCAAGTTGAATACCGCAATAAAAATGAAGATTAAAGTCACCCATAATTATTGCGCTCTTCTTTTTCTATTTGTATATAAAAAAGCCTTTCTCACATAGTAACTACTCTTTGGGATCTGTCCCACCAATATCTTCTTTCCCTTTCCATTTACCTCCTTCCTCTTCACTGTCTAAGGACCCAAACACAGAGTACGTGAAGCAATGTTTTACTTATATTTCCTTCAATCGAGACTACTGCATTCACTGCTTACAGTTATTTCTTTTCTCTATTCTTTCTATATTTTTCCTTCTTCCCCATGTAGCTTCACCTTGTTTGTGTCCTGTTTTTTTATAGATTACTTACAGTGTGGAAACAGGCCCTTCGGCCCAACAAGTCCACATCGACCCGCCGAAGCGCAATTCACCCATACCCCTATATTTACACCTTCACCTAACCCTAACACTACGGGCAATTTAGCATGGCCAATTCACCTGACCTGCACATCTTTGGACTGTGGGAGGAAACCGGAGCACCCGGAGGAAACCCACGCAGACACGGGGAGAACGTGTAAACTCCACACAGTCAGTCACCTGAGGCATTCTTAGTAAAGAGGACTCATTCTTTCCCTTTCACAACTTAATTTACACTGATTTTACATTTGTTTTTCTCTTTCACTACCATTAACAACATCTCTGTCTCTTGCACTGAATCTCTACATCGCTCCTCCTCTTTTGTCTCTGACAAGGATATTAATAAAAAATTCCAGTGCATTTTCATTCTGAAGAAGAATTATAACTTACATGTATCAGATATTGAGTTGGTCTTAAAGAACTTTCTGGATCTATTCTAGATCTATGTAATCATCCATGAAAAGATCTGATTTGTTAGTTCTGTGAAGCCCCTCCATGCATCTGACATGAAATATCCTTAGAACCTTTTTCTTAGGATCACCTATCACTTGGCCTACAAAACAGAACTGCATATATCTTTTGTACGGATGTAATTCAGTAAATATGTCACTGGATGTAGTCATGAAGCCTAAATTTAATGAAGTTTAGGCTATCCATAATTACACCTTAAAAACTTTGCACATTACTATCTTATGCCATGTGTAAATTAAAACTGCTGATTCACTATCCTTTTAAAACTGATATTTTACAAATTGTGAGCTTACACAAATGGATTTATGCCTGTATGTGATGTTTGCACTAAAAAAATGTGATCATGTCTTGTGGGCTTTCTTTCATTTTTGCATTGATTGGGAGAAATACAATGGAATAACCAATCATGTCTGGACATGGGTAAGCCTTCTTAATGAAGGTAATCACCTTTTCGTAGTATTTCACTTATATTTTCTAATACAAGTGCTTTTTTGAACCTATGTTTTGATGACCATTTAACTACCTTAATTTTTTAAAAAATTTGATTGGCGACCTCTTTTTTTTAAGAGAGAGAACTTGAATACTCCCTTTACTTTAGCACAAGTCTGCAATCCTCACTTTTGCTTGTGTTTGAGTAAAGGCACTCTTAGAAATTTCTTTTATTATGAAAACGTTGCTTTTAAAAGGAAATTATCTGTCTTCTTGGTGGTCAATGCCTACTTATAGATCATGAATGGCTGTCTGTACTCACAAAAGTTGATGCTGCTACAGGGTGATAAAATGTCATATTGTTCAAAAGTTCTACTATCCATAGCTGTCATCCAGCTGGTCTTCAATTAGTTTTCCCAATATGTGCTATCAAAATATTGGAGTACTTCATAGATCCCATCACTGTCATCATGATAGTTTTGACTTCAACAGGGTATTTACCACATATAACATATGAAATTGGGCTAACATTAACCAACTAAGTTACAAAGAGAAGCATGCTTCTAATACCATGTTAGATTTTAAGTGTTCTCAGGAATAAGATGGACAGATGATATCTTTGTTCCTCAGGTCACGTTATGTTACAGTGATGATATCACAAGTATGTCTCTTAAAGGTTTACTGTCATACTAACCACAAGACATAATCCAACACTGCACATCTCATTACTCCAATAATTTCCTTTTTTTCCTCTGGAAGATGGTAAGATATGTTCCTCTTGTCAGTTACTTGTTCACTCTTTCCTTGTCATTTAAATGACACGGTGACCAAACTTAGAGATGGTTTCTTGTTGTTTCTTCAATTTAGTATTTTTGTTATTCTTTCATGGGATGTGGAAGTCACTGAGAAGACCACCACTTGTTTTCCATCTCTAACTGTCCTCAAACTGAATAGTTTGCTATGCCATTTCATATAGCAGTTAAGAGTTAACTACATTTCTGTGTATGTGGAGACACATGTCATCCAGATCAAGCAAAGCACATTATTGAAGCTGATGAATTTCTATGAGAATTGGAGATCCCTTCATGGCACCATTACTGAGGCTAGCTTTCAAAACCATTTCCTTTTGAATTTATAAGGTAATTTAACTTGAATTCCTCCATTATGTGTTTGTACTATGGTTAGATTTGATCCAGGATTCAAAATACAGAGAGGTAGGTTGAATTTCAACCCTCCACCATCAACATTCAGTAGCTGCAGTGCATACTGTCAACAATATGCACTGCAGAAATTTACCAAAAATCTTTAGAAAGCATGTTCTAAACCCCAGAACCACTTCTATCTAATAGGACAAAGATAGCAGATACAAGAGAACCCTATCCTCTGCAAGTTCCCTTCACCATCCTGTTTTGGAAATATATCATTGTGCCATCACTGTCGCTTGGTCAAAATCCTGGAATTTCCTCCCTAAGGGCATTGTGGGTCAATCCACAGCACATGGACTGCAGCGGTTCAAGAAGGCAGCTCACCACCACCTTCTCAAGGATAACTAGAGATGAGCATAAATTCGGGCCAGCCAGTGATATTCACATCCCATGAATGAATTTTTAAAAATCATGGGGGCAACAATTAGGGAAAAATCTCCCCTGTGAGTAGAATGAACAGAATTTTTGAGGGGCTGCTCCTGTAAGCCCAAGCTGACTCTCTCCTGCAATTGCTGCTTTGAGCCTATCAGCAGTAGCTGTGAGAAACAAACAGCCTGCAATTAGAGGAGGAAAAGCAGGGGAGTTAAAATGAAAGGAATGGAATCCTTTCCCTGGGTGGGCCCAAAGCCAGGAAGTGTACTGAGGCCAATCATGGTGGGAGGTGGAAGAGGGAGCAGATGTCAAGATTGGGGAGTTATTTAAAAGGAATTAATTTGTCTTGCTATTTGCCAGGCTGGGGACAAGTGGCTGGAGAAGAGAAATGATTTGGAGATGCCGGTGTTGGACTGGGCTGTACAAAGTTAAAAATCACACAATGCCAGTTTATAGTCCAACAGGTTTAATTGGAAGCACTAGCTTTTAGAGCGCTGCTCCTTCATCAGGTGGTTGTGGAGTATACGATTGTAAGACACAGAATTTAAAGCAAAAGTTTACAGTGTGATGTAATTGAAAATATACATTAAAAAATACCTTGATTGTTTGTTAAGTCTCTCATCTGTTAGAACGACCATGTTAGTTTCACCTGTTTCATATGTAGATCGCAAAACGTTTTTAAAAGTTACATTCAAAGGACTGGATGGAGAAGAAGCTGCAATGGGGAAGGGGTGAAGGGAAGGGGAGATGATGTACGTTTGAGGGAGTGGATGGGATCAAAAGGAACAGTGATAGGAAGGCTTAAAGTGGGGTGGGGGGGGTGGAAATCGAGAGGGAACTGTGGAGAGAGAAGGATTCTACAAAGGATGAGAGTTCAGGCAAACTGTAAGAGGGAGAGTTAAGCTGTAATGTGGTGGGGAGAACAAACCTGTAAAGGAGAGGATTGAGTTTTAAACCTGTTAACAAGGGAACACTCAGTTAACCCGCAGTCAGGAAAACCTAAAATCATTGAGGTGCTAAATTCCATGCAAATATATATGGAATCTCTAGGCCATATTGCACATGTTCAGGAAGTGGGGACATATGTCCAACAGGTAGGCTTTGAATGTAATGAACACAATATTGACTGTTAAACTTAAATACATGATTGAAATCTGCAACGCAGTTAAAAGGGGTAATGACTGTGCATTCCAGCTTTGTGCATATGCAATTGAAAGTCATGAACTATGACCTCACTAGTTTATGGCAGGTGATGATGGAGCAATGGTTTTTGCTTGTAGAAATGTGTGGGTTATGTTAAAAAAAATGCCTGTTGACTTATGTCAATTTAAATACTGTGGTGCCTAAGAAATTTAATAATTTTTTTGTGTGTTGTATGTTTAAGTTTAAGTTTAATGGGAGGGTACATAATTATTGAGGATATTGATGAATTCTTCTAATTCTGTTTCTGTGTGTGTCCAAGTACTTCATGTTCCAACACAACTTCAGAAGGCATTCTTCATATGTAACTACATGACAAACAATGAGAACAGAAAGGAACCACTGAAAATTAAAAAGTAGCACTCAAAAAATTTCAAAAGTACCCAAGAAGAAAGAAAATGTTGCACTCATTTAACCCCATGTCCTAAAGGCATTAACCTTGAGTAATGGTTGACTGGGCGAGTGACATTGCCACAACTCCACAAGATCTCCCCATATTACCTCTGTAGTGCATCAAGCTGAATAAACAAATTGATTCTAAAGGAAGGAAAAAGTTATGATTGTCTGATTATTTATTCAAAACTGATGGGGGACACTTCAAAGTGATTGAATAGGCCCTCATTCAACAATCTCAGATTGTATGATAAATCCCTGATGATATAAATATAAACACAGCCTCTGGTATGTAGATGCAACTTTTGCATTAAATACTACATTGAAGTTAGTCAGTGTGTTCAAATCATTTGAATTTTATTTCATGATTACCAGCATTTCATACAGAAAATAATTATATGACATAAAAATTAACATAGCTCATAAAATATCACAATAAAGTTTGGATTCTTCTATCAAGCCCACCCAATTCGTGCCCACACATCAGATGTACTGATTTGTAAAATTAGTCTTCCTAATGGCTGGGAAACATGGTCATTTTCCCAACTGGGAAACCAAGGTGACCTGCCTGTAAAGTTTGGGAACAGCCTCATATTGCCTTAGTGTGGGGCAATTGGAGACATGAGGGCAGGGAAGGAATGGTCTCGAAAAGCTTACCTCTGACATCTTTGAACTCCCTCTCCTCATGATCCCTGCCCCATGGAAAGGAATAAGAAATGAGTTATCTTCTCGCCATTGAATCCCTTCCAGATTTGGCCTTGACTCACAGTCCTTAGGACCTGGTTTGGCCAGCAGCTTCTGGTAACCTGACATGGTGGTATCCAGGCACATCTAGGGAATGAAACATGCTGATCAATATGTGAGACCTTGAGTCATTGCATCACCAGGGGCAAGGGATGGGTGGTGTGTTGCCACCATTTGAGGGTTTGAAGCCATCCCACCCACACACACACAGAGTAAAAAAACAGGAAAATCCTGGCCACAGTTAATGTGTTAGAACTGGAAAGAGGAAAAGATTTGAAATTTAATACTTCATTCAGAAATACAGAGGCGCAGAAGGGAACCAGAAGTAGAAAGACTTTTATGGAGGTGACTAAGTAACAACAAAAGAGAGGATAGTACAAAAGGGTGATAATAGGACAAGTAAAGAAACAAAAGATTGATCAAGAGGAGCTGTAAATGACAACAGTAAAATCATTGGCTGCCTGAAGAGGGGAACAAAACGATGAGAAACTCAAGTTATTGAACGCAATATAAATTTTGAAAATTATAAAGTGTCTGGTGGAAAACGAGGTGCAGGTCCTTGAGATTACATTAAACTTCACTGACACAGTGGGGAACGCAGAGGATAGAGATAGTCATTCACAGATTTCCAAAGGAAATTGACCTGAATCTCAGGAGAAAGTGAGGGCCACAGATGCTGGAGAAGTCAGAGTCAAAAATAGTGGTGCTGGAAAAGCACAGCAGGTCAGACAGCATCCGAGGTGCAGGAGAGTCGATGTTTCAGGCATAAGCCCGTCTTGATGAAGGACTTGAAAATTAACTCTATGGGGTAAAAATAACAGATGCTCCCAAGGCATGGAGCAGGGGTACATGGCAATGCTGGTGAAATTGTTGACGGGGGTAGGGGGTGTAAAGGATGGATGGCAGTATGTGAAATAAACCACTGATGGTGGGAGGAGAGGCCTACTGTGGTTTGGTGGCTCGGGGAACAAAGTGCACACATCCACAGGATCAAGGAGGCCTAAATAGGCTGTCCAAAACAACCCACATATGAAATGTTTCACTTTCAGTTGGCTTCCTTAACCATGACAAACCTGTTCATGCTACTCCTTCAAAGTTCCACACTGATCTCTATACAAAAAACACACACCTCTACTCAACTCGCCTCTCCAACAGACATAATGAGAAGGTCCTCTCCACAGAACCCTTAACACTCCCACACAACAGCTTCCCTCCTGAACCCCCCCCCCTCCTCAATCAGAAGTCCACATTGTCAAACCTCCTCTTTCCAACACTCCGCTCCAACTATTTCAGCAGACTTTCTGCTCCAGCAACCTTGCAGTTGCAAGGACCCTCACCAGTGTTGACAAAATCCCACCTGGCTTGGGGAATCCCCTTCTCAGACTTGCAGGAACTCCTTACTATTCCTGCTGGTGCTCCTCCATGAGGTTGTCATACATTCTATTCAAGTTTGCTGGACCTCCTCCCTGGATTGCTCTCCCTCAAGCCTTCCAAAATCCTTTAGATCTTAGTCCCAACTGGCATCCTGGACTCCTAACACAGACCCCCGCCATCTCACCGACTCAGTCCTGATGTTACTGGGACGTTATACGACACATCCCACCTCTCCCCACCCATCCCCCACCCAAATGCGAAATAACTTTTTGAGAAAGCTGATAGAGCACTGTGCTGTTCACTCACAGTTCAGTATCCTCCTAGTTGCTTTTCATGGTTGAGATGGTGTAGACTCTGGGCCATGCAGTTGTAAATGAATAAAGCACTTGTGTAGACAGGCAACGGTGAATGGATACTCCACAAGTCTCCCCAGCCATTGCCTGAAGAAAGCCAGGCACACAGCATCCCAGAAAACTCACAGAAGGGGTACAGGATAATCATGATGACTGGTGACTCTGCATTTCAGGATAAGCAAAGTTGCACATCAAAGCAATCTGGTCAGGCAGCATCCAGGGAACAGGAGATTCGACGTTTCGGGCACAGGCCCTTCTTCAGGAATCTTCCTGAAGAAGGGCCTGTGCCCGAAACGTCGAATCTCCTGTTCCCTGGATGCTGCCTGACCTGCTGTGCTGTTCCAGCAATAAAGTTTCAACTTTGATCTCCAGCATCTGCAGACCTCACTTTCTCATCAAAGCAATCACCCAGTCTCTGTAATTGATCTCACCAGCAAGAGGAGATTGCATTATAAGTAATTACTATATTGAAAGAAGTAAAAGTATTTTTTCTGTTTTACCAGAAAGGAGATTTTGGGACCCTGGATAGTGGAAAGGTAAAAGGGAAGGACTTGTAGTTGCATGGAAAAGGAAGTGGGTGATAGAGGTGACGGAAAAGTGGACCAAGATGTGGAAATGGTAGCAGTCCTTTAGAATACTGCAATTGCAGATGTTACGAGCTGGACAGATTCCTGGTCAGCATGCAATGGAAAGAATTTGGAGCCTCTATCATCACTATCCATAATTCCCAGATTATAATATGGTTGTAAAAGTGTATATTGTCACAGGTCTAACAGGACCTATTGGCTGAACTGCCAATGTGGATCAGTTTGGTGCCAAAAGCATGGAGTTCAATATGGTTCTGGTAGACTTGCCTTTTTGACCTATCTCTGATGGAGATCACAGCACAGTGAGCTAGACCTGCCTTCGGGCAGGGAACTCAAGAATATGTGAATGCTTAATTTTTGATTTTTTCCTCAGAGGCACGTTCGTTATAATGTAGTGCATTCAATGGCACTACACTTAAGAGTAATCAACAGCCAATATATTTGACTGACCATGACAGCAATAGATTGGAAACATAGATTGACTTCCAAATTCTTTGATTTCTTCAGTAATCAGGAAGAAATCTGACCTTTAAGTGATGAGCAGATTTGATGACAGCCAAGTTGCAAATTCTTTACAGAAAGGAGGAAGACTAAATTACTTTTCTGATTTACACATAATTTCTTGCAATGAATCGGCATCAATTTCCATGGGGAAAGGTACTGCAACAAATGTTCTTCTATTGGGGTGAACCTACAGGATATATAAGCAACTGCTCATGAACCTTCTCATGCATGGTCTTTAACACTAAAATGTAGAAAATATTTTCATTGGAAAATATTATTGGCAGAAGTGAATTTCATATTCTTTAAGCACATGGGAATCTGGAACTCAATACAAATTAAACAACAGTTTCTAGTAATTCAATATATCTTAAAGAAAATACCAAGCTTCTTGTGGGTACCGCCTTTGGAAAATAGATTGCATGTTGAGAAAGCAAAAGAAACTGAGGAGCAATGCTTTTAGTTTCTCAAAAGGGCCATTGTAAGTTTGAACAGAGAACTGAGCCAGTGCTAACAATTGACAGAAATTCTATCAAGAATATAAAGTTTGCTTTGCAATTGCAATTGAAATAGTAATGTTGTAAACTTAACTTATGCTGGAATAAATCTTGGACCCCTACAGACAGACCATACCACACCCAACTCAATTGGACACCCATAAAGGTTTCCTTTTGAAGCACTGATTTACAATACACATTTGTCTCTATCATTTGTTTACCCAGAAAGCTACCCAGACATTTGGTTTCTCTATTACATGCTATGTCAAGAAATAAGTTAAATATATAAGGTTAAATGTGTGAACAATTGCAGCATTAACCATCAGATTATTTAACCCTTGTGGAACCATTGCATCTTAGCACTGGTTCAGAATTTTCCACAGCTTAACATAAGAGTCCTTTGAAGCACTCTTTAACGTGTGCTCAATGCATTAATGATTCAAGTGCTAACTGGAGCCTACGTACTAAAGTATTACCCCCATGGGAAGTGAAAGTGAACAAGGATATCTTATGAAATCTAGAGTCAAAAGCAAAACATACTTTCATGGTCTCTTTTCTTTTCTACATTTTCTGAAGATGGTCATTCATTCTGGGAAACAGTCTCATTGGTCTGGTATATTGAGGCATAAGGAATAGCAGGCAGAGGAGTTAGGAATAAGGGATGCCATTTTTATAGCAGGAGGTGTAGTCTAGGTAGCTGTGGGAGTCAGTGGGCTTGTAGTAGAAGTCTGTGGTTAGTCGGTCGCTGGAGACGGTGATGGAGAGGTCCAGGAAGGGGAGGGAGGTGTCCGAGATGGTCCAAGTGAATTTGAGGTTGGGGTGGAAGGTGTTGGTAAAGTTGATGAATTGTTCAACCTCCTTGTGGGAGGGAGGGCCCATATAGTCATCGATGTAGTGGAGGAACAGGTGGAGTGTGCCAGTGTAACTGTGGAAGATGAATTATTCCACATATCGGACAAACAGGCAGGCACAGCTGGGTCCCATGTGGGTGCCCATGGCTACCCCTTTGGTTTGGAGGAAGTGGGAGGATTGGAAGGAGAAGTTGTTGAGGGTGCGGACCAGTTCAGCCAGGTGGATGAGGGTGTCAGTAGAAGGGTACTGGTTGGGATGGCATGAAAGGAAGAAATAGAGGGCTTGGAGACTTTTGTTGTGGTGGATCGATGTTTACAAGGACTGGATGTCCATAGTGAAGGTGAGGTGTTGAGGTTGGGGAAATGAAAATCTTGGAGGTGGTGAATGGCGTAGGTAGTGTCACAAATGTAGATGGGGAGTTAGACTAAGGGGGACAGCTTGGTGTCAAGGTCAGAAGAGATGAGTTCAGTGGGATAGGTGCAGACTGAGACAATGGGTCGACCGGGGCAATCAGGTTTGTGAATCATTGTCCCCCTTAGTCCAGGAACTCCCCATCTACATTCGTGACACCACCCATGCCTTGTAAGGTTGGATGGATGGATGGACAGATGGACGGATGGATGGGCGGATGGATGGATGGGTGGATGGATGGATGGACGGATGGATGCTTGATAAGCAAGGAGTAAAAGGTCATCAAGTTTATGTGGGAATATAGAAAAATCAGATTAGCCAGGATTCTTTTTGAGTAGTGGAGTTGGCTCGAGGGGCTAGATGGATTGCTTCTCCTCTTAGCTCAAATGTTTGGATGTATGTACCACCAGCGACAAAAAGTAGAACATGGTGGATGGCATTAATCCAATCAGATTCTTACATTTTAAATATAGCTCCTTACATACCATACGTTATTATTAACATCAAGAGACTAGACCACAAAGCCAATAAATCCTGCTAACAATTATTGCACACATTTCAAAGAAATCATTTAATCTCTGTTCTCATTCCTACTCTACAACATCTCACTTCCTCTTTTAGTTACTTCTGATAAGTCATCTCCAAACTTTTTTCTCTTGTCACTACATAATCCTCCTCACTCTGAACTTTTGTATTGAGACAAGGTTCATTATAGTCCTTCTCAGGATCTCAAACATCTTTCAGTTTAAAATCAATTGCACATATTCTCACCAAGTAGATTGGTACCATGAAAAAGAACAAGTTATGTTTTAATTCATTCATGGAAAATGGGCATCAGTGATTAATCAGCATTTACTACCTGCCCCTTGTTGCCCTTGAGAAGGTGGTAGTGAGCTGTGTTCTTGAAAAACTGCAGGCTATGTGCGATAGGTTGACCCACAATGCTGTTAGAGAGGGAAACATTGCATCATATCTTCCATTATGCAACAAGACCTGGGCAAGGCTGTGGTTGACAAGTGGTAAGTAACATTTGCAACACACAAATGCCAGACAATGACCATCTCCAACAAGAAAGGATCTAACCTTCTGAGCACATATCCCTTTCCATCTAGAAGTACAAGGGCAGCAGATATATTTGAACACCAACCCCTGCAAGTTTCCTTGAAAGTCACTCACTATCCTGGCTTGGAAATGTATCACTGTTCCTTCAGTTCCGCTGGGTTAAAATCCTGGAACACTTTCTCTCTTAACTGTACTGACGGTGTATCTACACCAAATGGCTGGCACTTGTTCAAAAAGCCAGCTCACCACCAGCTTCTCAAGGTAAGAATGAGCAATAAATGCTGCCCAGCCAGTGACACCTACATCTCAAGAAAGAGTTTTAGAAATCTATCATCTCTGTTGAATGTATTGATGATTTTGGAAACATGGGGCTGTGGTTTATCAGAAATTAGTTAAGGCTCAATTTTGAAGAGATTTGTGGAATAATTTTTCTCAATGAGGCTCACTGATTGGTCTCATGCTGTTTTCCAAAACTGCACTTTATTTTCTATGTCCCATGGCACTCTCCTTTTCACTCCTGCCACAGGACCTTCTGGGATTCCCAGCAGCAGCACATATTTAAAACCAGGTTAAGCACTGACAATACAGGTTCCTCTGTGAGTTTGCCATGAGATGAGAGACAGAGGACAGTTGCTACTATGCTTTGCCAACAGGAGCTTGGAGGTCCTGCTGATTGGGATGCTGCAGAGGAAGGTCATCCTCTTCCAATGAGAGCATGATGACATACTATGCTGGTAGTCCCTGACTGAAGGGTGTCTCCCTTGACTTGACTGAGGGCTATGCCCTTTTGACTTTGAGACATGGCTGTTTGCTTGATGCACATGTACCAGTTTGCTGTGGAAACTATTGGCAAGACACCACTCCAATTTTCATGTCGGGAATTGTCAGTGACTAGTTTCTGTCCAGCAGGAGAGTGAATGGGGAATTGCAGAAATCAAGGTGAGAATAAGTATTTATAAGATGATAAGGCATGCAAACACATGCAAATAGGCCTCTTGCCATTGATGAATTAGATTCGTGTCTCGCCGTATACTTGATTTGGAGAATGAGACTTTTTGCTCTCAACATTGAGAATCTCATTATTGCCAGCCTCACCTGATTTTTCCAATTGACTCACCAATGCCCATGTTATCCAGGAGCTGGGAGGACTTTGCCCATGACTTTGTATTCTAACATAATAATATAGCTCCAAGAGCACCTCCAGGGCTAGCATGCCTGCAGCATTATCTCACATCCTCAGTCCTGATGTCTGTCCACCATCTACAAGTTGGATGTGTGATAGTATATTTTCCCTTTACCTGGATGAGTGTATGTCTAACAACACTCAAGAAATTTTAAACTATCTAGGACAAAGCAATCCACTTTCATGGCACCCCATCCAGAACTTTCAATTCTCATTGTCTTCTCAACCAACACACACTGGCAGATGTGTCTACCATCTGCAAGATGCCCAGCAGCAACTCACCAAAGATTTTCTGTCAGCAGGTTTCAAGCTTAAAAATGGTTCCATCTGGAAAGACCAGGGCAGCAGCCACATGGGAACACCACCACCTTCTCCAACAAGCCACACTCCATCCTGACTTGTCATCCCTTCACTGTTTCCTGCATCAAAATCCTGGAACTTCCTCCTAACAGCATTGGGGGTGCCTCAACACCCCAAGGACCACAGCAGATGAAGAAGGCAGCCTACCACCACCTTCTCCACTATAATTAGGGATGTACAATAAATGCTGGCCCAGTTAACATTGTTCACATCCCACAAACAAATAAAACAAAACAGCATTGGAAGTCATTGAGCTGATTTCTGAATTAGCCTCAAGTTAGTCCCCCTTCTGCTGGATATCGAGATAATCTTTGCTTCTCCTGTCAAATAATTTGCAGAATTGTTACAGTATAGAGGAGGCTATTTGACCTGTCATGTCTGCATTGAATCTCAAAATGAGCAATACAACCAATACCATTCATCCTACCTTCTTCCTATGAAAATACACATTCTTTCTTTACAACTATTCTCTCTTGAATCTGCCACAACCACACCCTCAGGCAGCACATTCCAGATCCTACACACTCACTGTGTAAAAATGTTTCTTTTATGTCTCCATTGCTTCTTTTCGCAATGACTTTCAATCTGAGACCTCTTGTTTTTAATATTCATCAGTATCTTCATATTCACTCTGTCCTGACTCCTCATAATTTTTAATGCCTCTACCAAATCTCTTCTCAAATTTCTTTTGAAATGCTCCCAACTTCTCTAATCTATCTAGATAACAGAGGCTCCTCATTATTAGAACTATTTTAGTTAATCTTTTGTGCACCCCCTCTAATGATGCTGATGGTCTCTGACAAAACTCAAGTTTGCACTTATATTTTGACACAATAATTTATTCTTTAAAATACCTCTTTCCATAATGTTCATAAGTCTAACACAGTCTCTGGTTGATAAATGCATTGATGGTGCGTACAGCAGAGATTCTTTTAGTGCCCCAAAGAACCACGGGTTGATGACTTGCAGCCTACTCCAAGCTATCAATTGCCTAAAACATAAGAAGACAAGATAAAGAGTAGGAGTGTGCCATAAGGCTCATTGAGCCTTCTCCACCATTTAACACGATCATGATTGAGCTTGGCCTTCAACACCACTTTCATGGCCACTTCTCAAATCCATTAATTCCTTCAGAGACCAAAGGTCCACCTATCTTAGCCTTAAAAAAATTCAATTCAACATCCAGAAACCTCTGGGGTAGAGAATTCCATGGATTCACAACCCTTTGAGAAAAGTAATGTGTCCACCTTTCAGTATTTAGCCATTAGCCCTTTATTCTAAAACTGTACCCCTGTGCTTTAATTCCCCAAACAGATACAATTTCTCACTGTCTACCCAATTGAGTTTGTATGTCTCAGTGAGGTCACCTCTCTTTCTATGAAACTCCAAAGAATAAAGGTGCTGTTTACTTAGCCTTTCATCATAGGACAAGTTCCTCATCACAATTTAGTCCACCTTTGCTGTGCTGCTTGTGATGCAAATATATCCTTTCGTAAATGGTACCGTTTTATCATCATTATCCAAGAATCTATAACAAGAGGAAGTATGTTGTGTTTTATTAAATTGTTAATAAATTATCATATCCAATTGAAAATACTTGCACTATTTTACCCAAAACACTTTACAAGTGTTGCAAAGTCAACAGTCAATTAAATATAGCTTCTTTTGATTAACAGTAACAAATCAAGCAGATTTGTAATTAATATAGTTGTCATTGATTAGCAGGTGAAAAATGAAGTAGATTTTAGTTATATGATATACATGAATTCATATCATATTGCACAAAGCTGACACAAATTAATCAGCAAAGCAAGGATGCACTTTTTAAAAAATAAATGTTGCCCGTCAGAAGCTTTGTGGAGCAGTAGGTACTTACTTTACCATACATGAGTAACTTGAGTCTGAAGATGTTGATGCCAGCATCTGCTGTTATGAAAAAGATAATGGATGGTCTCGGAGTTTGGGAATCACTGCAAAACAGATGAGATATGAAACATTCTGCATAACTCTTCTTCATTACCTAAACCCACAGCCTGTTAATTAATTTTTTGCACTGATACGATTTGCCAGTTTTATGCTAGGCAGCTCTTACTCTTTGTCATCTTGGCATCTCACAGCAAATGAAATATAACCATTAGAGCAGCACCAGAAACAACAAAGATAAATAATGAAGTAAAAAACTGATCACAGTCGTCTGTCATAAAATTTAATTAATGCTGACATCCCTATATGACATGACCAATGGATAATCACTGATACATTCCCTGGCCTTATGTCTCTGTATTTGAACAAAATGTAAATGAACAAAGTTAGAAGTTGGATCGTGGAAGGCTTTTCTTTCCACGAAAGCACTGAATAGAGATGTGTTTAGGGATATAAATTTCAAAACACAAGGCCTTAGCTGCTGATAAGCTGCTTTGAGGATGTTTGTGTTCTTTCCACACCAGCCAGTAAGACTAGCTACATGGCTCATTTGTTGCGCCACTCAAGTTCTTGTAATTTCAGCTTTGGTTGGGTCGAATTAATCTCTTGTGTTCTTTAGCCTTTCGGAACCTTCAAATTGTTAAAAGTAAATGTGAGTATCATCCAGAGAATAATAAGTAACCAATACAAGGGAAGAGAACTATTGGTGAAACTTTATTGCTGGAACAGCACAGCAGGTCAGGCAGCATCTAGGGAATAGAAGATTCGACGTTTCGGGCACATGCCCTTCCTCAGGAAAGGGCATGTGCCCGAAACGTCGAATCTTCTGTTCCCTAGATGCTGCCTGACCTGCTGTCCAGCAATAAAGTTTCAGCTTTGATCTCCAGCGTCTGCAGACCTCACTTTCTCCTCGAAGAGAACTATTGGAACTAATTTTTCTTCTTGTTAATGTCCTATTAGCATCATTATAAACACACAGAAATAGATATGCTGGTTTATGATGCCAGTTATTCACTTATTTGTGCGTGCTGTGCTTTTACAATCGTTGGACATATAGGAATGATATAGAAGTGAAGCATTATTTTGTTAATTCCATTGCAAATTACTGTTTAGAGAAAATGAGCACTCTGCTTTGCTCAGCCATACCTTAATGCCAAAACTTTGTTTATGGATGCAGCCAATAATTTGCACCCTGAAAAGTAGGATAATATTTCTGGCATTGGTCTGTACTGTGTGCATCAAGAAGCTTGCTTGGTCACCTTTCAGTTTTCACTCTGGCAATTCCATTAAAGCCTTTTGCAGTAAATTTTCTGTTCAGCTTAACGGTACATGCACAGTCACTTGAGACAGAAGCAATGGATGAAAAGGTGCATTTCAATACTGTGAAAGCACGGCTATAGTACTGAACAGCTTGAGGAGCTGGAGGATACAGCTATGCAGGAACTTTGTCATGTGTACAAGGCATTTTGAAAGACAAATGCTCATGATCAATCTATGAACTCTTTGTGCTATGACTGTGTTTATCTGGACAGCAGACTGTTCCTTTGAACTGGATATGTTTTATTTCATTTACTCATTTTGTGGGATGTGGGCGTCACTAGCTGGCCAGCATTTATTGCCTGTCCCTAGTTCCCTTGAGAAGTGGCTGTGAGTTGCCTTCTTGAATTGCTGCTGTCGGTTGACTCACTCACAATGCCATTAGGGAGGGAATTCAAGGATTTTGACTCAGCGACATTGAAGGAATGGCAGTATATTTCCAAGTCAGGATGGTGAATGGCTTGAGGGGATCTTGAAGGTGGTGGTGTTCTCATGTATCTGCTGACCTTGTCCATCTAGATGAAAGTGTTTGTGGGTTTGAAAACTGCAGTGTGAGATTTTTGGTGAATTTCTGCAGTGTATCTTGTAGATAGTACATTGTGCTGCTATTGAGCATCGATGGTGGAGGGAGTGGTTGGTTGTGGATATAGTGCCAATCAAGCGGGCTGCTTTGTCCTGGATGGTGTTAAGCTTCTTGAGTGTTGTTTAGGCTGCACTCATCCAGGCAGGTGGAGAGTATTCCTTTAAACTCTTGACTTGTGCCTTTTAGGTGGTGGATAGGCTTTGGGGAGTCAGGAGGTGAGTTACTTGCTGCAGTATTCCTAGCCTCTGATCTGCTGTTATAGCCTGGGCATTTATGTGGGAAGCCCAATTGAGTTTCTGATTAATGATAACCCCCAGAATGTTGATACTAGGGGAATTCAGTGATAGTAACACCGCTGAATGTCAAGGGATGATGGTTAAATTGTCTCTTACTAGTGATGGTCATAGTCTGGCATTTGTCGGGGGGGGGGGGCGAATGTCGTTTGCCACTTGTCAACCCAAGCCTGGATATTGTCCAGATCTTGTTGCATTTGGACAAGGACTGCTTCAGTGTCTGAGGAGTTGTGAATGATGCTGAAAATTTTGCAATCATCAGCAAACACCCCCACTTCAGACCTTATGATAAAGAGATGGTCATTGATGAAGCAGCTGAAGATGGTTAGGTCTAGGACACTACCCTGAGGAACTCCTACATAGATATCTAAAAGCTGAGATGACTGACCACCAATAACCAGGACCATCAGGTATGACTCTAATCACTGGAGAGTTTGCCCCGATACTCACTGATTCCAGCTTTGCCCAGTGTTCCTTGATGCCACCCTCCTTGATTTCAAAGACTGTCACTCTCAGCTCACTGCTGGAATTCAGCTGTTTTGGCCATGTTTGAACCAAGGCTATAATGAGGTCAGGAGCTGGGTGGTCCTGGCAGAACCCAAACTGGGCGTCACTGAACAGGTAATTGCTGAGCAGGTGTTACTTGATAACACCTTCCATCACTTTACTGATGATCGAAAGCAGACTGACTAATTCAGAACCAGCCAAAGAGAACATTACATGCTAAGACATGTCACCACATTTTATTCACTTAAACTTAGAACTCCTTTCATTATCATGTTTTCTATCAAACGTATGAAGAGCACATGTGTATTCCACATGGTGACTCAGTGGTTAGCACTGATGCCTCACAACTCCAGGAACCCAGGTTCAATTCCAGCCTCGGGCAACTATCTGTGTGGAGTTTGCACATTCCCATCATGTCTGCGTGGGTTTTCTCTGGGTGCTCCAGTTTCCTCCCACAATCCAAAGATGTGCAGGTTATGTGAATTGGCCATACTAAATTGCCCATGGTGTTCAGGGTTGTGTGGGCTAGGTGCATCAGTCAGGGGTAAATATATAGGATAATAGGGTAGGGGAATGGGTCTGAGTAGGTTACTCTTCGGAGTGTTGGTGTGGACTTGTTGTGCCGAAGGGCTTGTTTACACATTGTAGGGATTCTATGATTCACTGCACCCCTTAAATATTCTTTCATTGATGCAAATTCCCAACAGCCTTTGAGAAGGCTCACAGTTGTGACTGTGAGACACTCCTTAGTTGAGGTGCCTTTCAATCACTGTGAGTACAAGTGTGAGATTTTCCTGCTACAAGTTCCAGCTCTGAGTCCTGTTGTGTAAGGTCATTGGAGGCCAGTGGTGGTGATCCATGCCAATATAATATGCCTGCTTAAACATGGAGGGAGGCAGAAGAAAGGAAATTATAGGCTGGTTTGCTTCCTTTGTCTAACCTGCTTGTTACCTCCTCAAAGAATTCTAACAGATTTGTCAGGCATGACCTCCTCTTGAGGAAGCCATGCTGACTCAGTACCATGGATTTACAAATAATCTGCAATTTCATCCTGCAATTTCAAAGTGAGGTTGTACACCTTGGTAGGAAGAATAGAGGTGCAGACGAATTTCTAAATGAGGAAAAGCTTAAAAAATCTGAAGCTCAGAGACCTGGGAATCCCAGTTCAGGACTCTCTTAAGATTAACATGCAGGTTCAGTTGGCAGTTAGGAAGACAAATGCAATGTTAACATTCATTTCAAAAGTATTAGAATACAAAAGCAGAGGGATACTACTGAGGCTGTATAAGTGTCTGGTCAGACTGCATTTGGAATATTGTGAGCAATTTTGGTCCCCGTATGTCAGGAAGGATGTGCTGGCATTGGAGGTGGTGCAGAGGAGGTTCACAACAATGATGCTGGGAATGAAAGGCTGGTCATATGAGGAGAAGAGAGTGGTGAATCTGTGGAACACATTGCCACAGAAGGTTGTGGAGGACAAGTCATTGAGAGTATTTAAGACAGAGTTAGAAAGGTTCTTGATTGGTAAGGGGATCAAATATTAAGGGGAGAAGGCAGGAGAATGGGCTGAGAAACATCTCAGCCATGATTGAATGGTAGAGTGGAATTGTTGGGCCAAATGAACTAATTTTACTCTTGTATCTTATAGTGCTATTGGCAACAGGAGAGAAATTAATCATTTATTGCCATTTCTTATTTCCCCAGGATCCATGTCATCATTGATCTGTTAATGAGCAGATCTTGTGATATTAATGTCATTGAACCACTGCCATTGGATTAGATTAGATTAGATTAGTTACAGTGTGGAAACAGGCCCTTCAGCCCAACAAGTCCACACTGACCCACTGAAGCGCAAACCACCCAGACCCATTCCCCTACATTTACCCCTTCACCTAACACTGCGAGCAATCTAGCACGGCCAATTCACCTAACCTGCATATTTTTGGACTGTGGGAGGAAACCGGAGCACCCGGAGGAAACCCACGCAGACACGGGGAGAATGTGCAAACTCCATACAGTCAGCCACCTGAGGCGGGAATTGAACCCGGGTCTCTGGCGCTGTGAGGCAGCAGTGCTAACCACTGTGCCACCGTTTCGCCCACGGCTTATTGAATCAGTAAGCCTTCACTACTACAAGATAGCATTGCATTCCAAGGCTAATGATTGTACTGGAGGGGAGAGGAGGAGAGCAGTAATGGATTCCTGAGATGCAAAGATGGAACGTATCATATATGTAAGTTATAGAATCCTTCAGGTTAGCTGCCATATGTTAAAAGCTATTGGTCCATTCTTCGGTGATGACAATTGTTTCACCTCACTAGGTTAGCGTGCTGGATATCAAGCTCCACTGTTCCCAGAGTTGTCACAAAATTTAAAGATTGCATAAAAGTATACAATTTCCCAATTTACCTGTCTTTTAGACTAAGCGATGACAGAAAACATGTACCAGGTTTTAGTACTTAATAAAATGGTTGTTTCTTACAAATAAATAGATTCCGCCTACAGGTAAACAATTATGAACATTTAGCCATAGCTCTGCTGGTTAAAGCTCTAAACACTTATAAAACTCCTCCTAAACACACATATCCAGACAGACAGGCACAAACATTGGGTGTCATGGTGGAGAGAAAGACTGGGAAGGGAATTCAGTGGCCAGTGTCTACAGGTATCACTGAGATGATCCTTTTATCGTGTCAGGACTTGCTGCTCCTCCATTTTCCTTCTCCAGATATTTTTATTTGCTTGCAGGAGGCACAGAGCAAACTGATTCACAACTTATGCAGTCTTTGGCAACACCTCACAGCAACTGGTGTGAAGAAATAAATTAGCTTTCTCCAGGCTTGAGTTCTTTTTTCAACTGCAGAGTATAGGAATGCACCTTCCTTTCTCGAGATCCAAGGCTTCTGACCAAACATTCACAACCACAAGCTGTTCAGGTACTTGCTCAGGGAGCCAAACACACAGTTGTCTGAAGACAGAAGGCTTTTGTCATTGACAATGACTGGTCACCACTCCAAACACAAACCAACTACTTGTTGCCAATCGAATCTCCCTTTGCACACATACCCTGGCTTCAGCTTATCTGTGGTAACCTCTCACACTGCTTGAAGAAGCAACAGTACAAACAATAAGTGTTAGGCAACTTGCTTTTACAAGTACAACAATCTTTCATTTATAAAATAGTCCTTTTCCTTTTCAGTCTACAAGCAAAAGAATGAGAAATATAAAAGAATTATGATCTATGCACAACAAACTTTCATCCTTGGAAAACACTTTATTTAGGAGGTACATGTATTTGGAAAGGCAAGGACTGATTAGGGATGGTCAACATGGCTTTATGCATCGGAAATCATGTCTCACAAACTAGATTGAGTTTTTTTGAAGAAGTAACAAAGAGGATTGATGAGGGCAGAGCAGTAGATGTGATCTATATGGACTTTAGTAAGGCATTCGACAAGGTTCCCCATGGGAGACTGGTCAGCAAGATTAGATCTCATGGAATACAGGGAGAACTAGCCATTTGGATACAGAACTGGTTCAAAGGTAGAAGACTGAGGGTGGTGGTGGAGGATTGTTTTTCAGACTGGAGGCCTGTGACCAGTGGAGTGCCACAAGGATCGGTGCTGGGCCCTCTACTTTTTGTCATTTACATAAATGATATGGATGCGAGCATAAGTGGTACAGTTAGTAAGTTTGCAGATGACACCAAATTGGAGGTGTAGTGGACAGCGAAGAAGGTTACCTTAGATTACAATGGGATCTTGATCAGATAGGTCAATGGGCTGATAAATGGCAGATGGAGTTTAATTTAGATAAGTGTGAAGTGCTACATTTTGGGAAAGCAAATTTTAGCAGGACTTATACATTTAATGGTAAGGTCCTCGGGAGTGTTGCTGAACAAAGAGACCTTGGAGTGCAGGTTCATAGCTCCTTGAAAGTGGAGTTGTAGGTAGATAGGAAAGCGAAGAAGGCGTTTGATATGCTTTCCTTTATTGGTCAGAGTATTGAGTACAGGAGTTGGGAGGTCATGTTGCAGCTGTACAGGACATTGGTTAGGCCACTGTTGGAATATTGCATGCAACTCTGGTTTCCTTCCTATCGCAAAAATGTTGTGCAACTTGAAGGGGTTCAGAAAAGGTTTACAAGGATGTTGCCAGGGTTGGAGGATTTGAGCTATAGAGAGAGGTTGAATAGGCTGGGGCTGTTTTCCCTGGAGCATCTGAGGCTGAGGGATGACCTTATGGAGGTTTATAAAATCATGCGGGGCATGGACAGGATAAATAGACAAAGTCTTTTCCCTGGGGATACAGAACTAGAGGGCACAGGTTTAGGGGGAGAGGGGAATGAAAGAGACCTAAGGGGCAACTTTTTCACTCAGAGGGTAGTATGTGTATGGAATGAGCTGACAGAGGAAGTGGTGAAGGCTCGTACAATTGCAACATTTAAAAAGCATCTGGATGGGTATATGAATAGAAAGGGTTTGGACGGATATGGGCCAGGTGCTGACAGGTGGGAATTGATTGGGTTGGGATATTTGGTCGGCATGGACAGATTTGACCGAAGGGTCTGTTTCCGTGCTGTACATTTCTATGACTCTATGAGGTTAGCATTTCTGTCCTTAAAAGCTCTAGCCAGTTTTCTGTTTCTTCTATTGCAGCTCCAACTGCTTCTGCTCTCAGTTTCCCCCAATGCACTCCTGCCAATCTCACTATTTTAATCCCTGGAGTGGATGTACTTCTCTGTTGCATGCCAAAACAAAATTTAAGGACAAGATGTGCTATGAAATTAAATTGTTGTCTTTGACTTGCCCCCGAACTTCTCTTGTGCTACAGTTCTAGAGGCAGAAAACAAAAAATTGCTACCAGCATGTCATCAATCATCAATTGCTTTAACAATATATTTTAAAATAGTAAAATATCACAAGATACTTCATGAAGCCATTATCAGCCAAGATTTGATACTGAGGGACTGAAGGTGATATGAAAACAGTGATTAGTGCATTGATTTCTACGGAAAAATGAGAATGATTTAAGAATATGCATTTGCTTGTTTTATATCCTTATACAAAGTCAAAATCCAGTCCATGGATCTAGGATGTGCCAACAAGAAAATGATGGAAACACACAAGGTAATAATGGTAGAAAAACTGAAAATGTAATTGTTCGAAGTTTCTGTTAGTTTTCTTCCAATTTTCTAATTTAACTCAAGGCAAAATTAGCAATAGCAGCACCATGTAATATAATTTCTGTTGTTCTTTTCTGTCACTCTTCCACTAATAGGATAGTTCAGGGATCCACCATCGAAATTCCACCTAAACACATCCTTTTTCATTCATCTCTATGTTCTGATGTAACTCTCATTACTGTTGATGCATTCCTAAAATAATTACATTTTATTTAAAGCACTCTTTCCAAACATATTCAGATATATCAAAGCAACAATAATTAATATATCCCAGTTACATTTTCAAAACCGTGATTTTCCTTTCTCTTTCCCTAAAGCTTATTTCTGAGAACAGAGGAAATGGTAGGTGTGTATTGACAAACTGAGTGTATTTATAACAGAAAAACAGTGTAATGACCATTCAAAATATCATTGTTTATCTGGAAACTTTCAGCAAAGAAGGTAATGTTTCAAAATACTGAATAATATGGTTCATAGATTAAATAATTAAAACATCAGCTGCAGTGACATCAATTGTAACGTGCTCCATCATGCACTCGCTAAGTATTTTATGTTCATAATAAAACAGGACATGAGGAAAGATTTGTCAAAATTGAGAAATAATGGCCATATTGCTTTGAGACAGGATATTCACTGTGGACACTGTCATTAGAAACGGCCTTTACTCTCTTAATAAATTGCAAAGCTGTTCCAGTCATTGTAACTGTGCAATATGAAATGCAATACACTGTGACACTTTGATTAATCATTCACCTTTGCAATCGAGCCAAACAGTTTGTTTAAGGTTGGAAGCTATTGAATCTAGATGGCAAATATTGATGTGAGAAACACTGAATCAATGCAAAAAGCAGTGTTAATCACTGATCATGAATGTGATAAACATCAGGACACAATTAGTTCCCACCTTGATAAAATATTATTATTTGTCAAAAGTGTGCAAGACGTTGAAAAGGATACAAAATAATTAAGATTTCTGATATGCTTGTTTTCTCTTTGGCTTTTTTCCCCTGTCTCTCCCACCCTGTGTCTTTGATACCACAAATGTATCAAATGAATAGTCGTCTTCTGGCTAGATAATTCTATCGATTATTCTTAATATGAGAGCCTATGCAGTGGGTGTTGGCTTCTAATATTTATACATATTGGTGATGCTTTTTAATATTTTCCCATTTTCTCCAATCTTCACCTCTTTAAACATAAATAATTGTTTTTTGGCAAAATAAGTCAAAATGCTGTTAGCTTTGTTAATTTCCACTTTGCATTGATTGGATATATTTAGCATTGAATTATGAATTTATTTCATTTTCATGCTTGGTTATTTCAGATCCATTCATAAAGTGTGTCCATCATTTATTTTGTCTTCTTGCGTGGAGGATGTTACATTTATCTATCATAAATCTATTTTGACATTGTTTCATCCACGTGTCTATTTTACCCAGCTGAATCTTAATTTCTGAACTGCCTCTTCCATTTCCAATATCCAAATCTGATTCAGTGTCATCAGCAAATTTGACCAGTTTGCACTGAGTCTTTTAATCAAGAAAATTCTTAAAAAACAGAAATAGTTGTCATCACAACACTGAGCCATGGCTATGCCAGTCACTATGTTCTTCAACTCCTTTAATATATATGATGTTTTCCAACTTAATTTTATTTGGTGGAGATGTCCAAAACATGTAGGGTAATAGGATTGGGGAATGGGTCTGTGGGGGGGTTACTCTTTGGAGGGCCAACGTGGACTTGTTGGGCCGAAGGACGTGTTTTCACACTGTAGGGATTCTGTGATTCTATGAGGACATTACTTTAAAATTAACACTAGATGTCAGGAAGCACTTCTTCATACAAAAGGTAGTGGGAATCTTAAACACTGTCCCCAAATAGCTGTTGAGATCAGGTCAATCAAACTTGTCAAAACTGAGATTAATAGGTTACTCTTAGGTAACAGTTACACAGGTTATTAAACAAAGGTGAGTAAATTGAGTTCCCAATGAGATTGGCACAAGTCTAATTGAATGTTGGAAAAGACTTAAGGGTAAAATTGCCTACTTTCATTTCTATGTTCCCTTTAACTTGTTTCTTATCTATTCTTGGAGTTAGTTGAACACCCACAGCTTCAAGTTTAATTAATAGCCTTTTGTGTGGAATTTTATTAAAACCATTTGGAAGTTGTGGTGAACCGCAAGGAGCTTTTAAAAATTCCCTAAGCACGGTTACTGAAGTTATGATAAATTAGTTACAATATTAGATTTAGAAAGGAAAACTTTTATCTGTTACAATTCAAGAGAATGTATTTGAGTTGTGCCAATATGAAAATTGAAACCCTGTTCAAAGTCTTGGGACTCGAATTTTCCCAGTCCCTAAGTAATGATGAGTCAGATGGGAAAATTTGGCAAGATTAGATTCTTAACATCAAGAAAACAAAATCAGATTTTTTTAACCAAGTCTTAAACAATGAGATGAGAATCTCACTTGTGAGTGACAATAGGCTTATTTACATGCTTTAACATGTAAATGTTATCTAATTGTTATTTATGATCTAATCTCACCTCAATTTGATGTTGTTGCCAATTTTTCAAGCACTCAAGAGAATTTAGATGATGACAATTCCTGACTCAGTTGGAATACAGTTCTGCACTTCAATCGTGCACTTTGGAGCATACTATTGCTTCAAAGTTTCATCTTCCATTGTAATGTTGCTGCCAGGCTACTTTTGACACAAGGGTATGCACCCATCTCTTGACTGGATAAATCTCTGGGCACCTCATTTGCTCCCTTAGCACACACTCCTTCTGTACCTACTTGAATCCTCACAGCATTTCTGCATTGCCTTGTCTTGCCTTGCATGAGTTGCGACCAAAGTCCATTTCCGAAAGTCGAAGTGACATAGTCAAGTCTAAGGGGATTGTCATCAGTCAAAGGGTCTACTACAGTCAATAGAGGGCAGCATCCTATCTCAGTCCAGTGGCTTGGACACAGAAGATCAACTGCTTGGTATGGTCAGGATCAAGGAATCCATATCATTACAGTCCAGGGAACTTATCACGGTCAGTTCTGCAGTTCCAATGCAATCAGTTCAAGGATTCAGATTACATCAGGAAGTTGTACAGAGATCAGTCAGGTATTTGATTACTTTCCTTTGGGGCGGGCTTTCCATGTCAGTCTGGAAGAGGGCAGTGAGAGGGGTGAATGTCAGTGTGGGGCATCTGCTCAATGAAAGTCAAGAGCTATCATCAGGAGCCACTGCTGTGGTAGGGAAGCTGAGGAAGTCAGTGATGGGGTTTGGAGGCAGCATACTGGGATGCAGAGGGGACAATAATAGTTAAGGAGGGAAACATTTAAGGGTTGGAAACAATAGTGCATTGGAAGACAATGGGAAGGGGCTCACTGACAGTGACAATCAACATAGGAACAATGCAGCAGGATGGTTGACATAGCAAAACTCTAGGGCTGAAGCTGAAAAGGTAATATCAGGAGATGAAGCCTTAAATAAAAGAGTTGGGTGGAATCAGGTAGACACAGGAAGTGCAAGGAAGAAAAAACATAAAGGTTTTTGGGAGTCCCTTGATAACTCAACCGAGTCTATGACTGACTCTGCCAACCACAACTTGTGCTGCTTTCCTTCATCATTGAATTACATCTGCACAACGTAAAAGCAAAATGGCTGTAATCATATCTGGAGCGGGCTGAGTAAATTTATTTTTCTGTCTGAGCACATGTGAATGATGTGAGGTCCTTCAAGAGACAAAAGGAGAAAGTGAGGTCTGCAGATGCTGGAGATCAGAGCTGGAAATGTGTTGCTGGAAAAGCGCAGCAGGTCAGGCAGCATCCAGGGAACAGGAGAATCGACGTTTCGGGCACAAGCCCTGATTCCTGAAGAAGGGCTTATGCCCGAAACGTCGATTCTCCTGTTCCCTGGATGCTGCCTGACCTGCTGCGCTTTTCCAGCAACACATTTCCAGCCCTTCAAGAGACAATGTCATTAATCAGGCACTTAACAACACAGATTGAAGATATGTGTGATCATTGCACTCTGCGAATGAAATGCATGCAGTGTCCAACTGTATGAAACATAAATTCTTGTCACACGGAAATCTTTGTCATTGGTCATTGCAGATATTCTTGTGAATGCTTTACAGGATTGGAGGTGGGTGAGTAGAGGTTTGTATTTCCTGGAATGTGGAAAATGTACCAGAGCAGGGTGAAAGAAACAGGATCAGGCACATGGCCAATACTCTCCATCTGAGAAATGATGCAATTCTTCAGTCTTTACAGTTGATGCTCACAGCAATTTTAAAGGGGGCAGAGGAAAAGGGGTTTAAGAAGATGGTTTATTGTAGAAAGTAGTATATATATATATGTTCTTCTTCGTCTCCAAGGTCCTGCTAGACTAACATCAGCTAGGAGGAGTCATGAAGGATGACGTTGAACACCAATACAATTACAACATGTAAAAGGCATCTGGATGGGTACATGAGTAGGAAGGGTTTAGAGGGATATGGGCCAATACTGGCAAATGGGACTAGATTAATTTAGGATATCTAGTTGGCATAGATGAGTTGGATGTGCTATACATCTTTATGATTCTATAGCCAATAAGAATAATCAATAATTGGTCACATTTGCCAAAAAAATTACAAGTTAAAAAATGAACACTGAGAAACATTAAAAGAGTTTGGAGAGATAACTGAAAGCCTGCTTGAAACAATGGCTTTGACAAGGTTTTTAATGAGGGAGAGACTTGCACCAGGTTTGCTTGAGTATGTGACTCTCAGACCTAAAGGAGCCAAGTTGTGAATTGAACCAGAAAATGGCAGGAATGAAAGATCGTAATTAATTTGTTCAAAGCAAAGACTTCGAAAGCAGAGATGAGAGAGAAGTTCAGCAGGCCAATACTAGTAAAGGTGTCAGTGGAGAAGGACCAGAAAGCACACCCCTAACAAATGAGAAAGAAAATCAGTGACAGAGACTTGTCTTAATTGTTACTGACATAAAACCATTTAAGTTAGAGATAAATACAGCATAGTAAGATATAAACATGGGCTTGTGGAATATTTCTTTTATGCTATTATAAATGCTACCACACTCTTATGGAGTAAATCTGACTTATGAAGAAGTTTAAAGCCTTAACCATATGGCACAAAAAAATGACAGCAGAGCACAGCTGATGCACGCCACAAAATCAATCCCCATTATTATTATTTTAAAGCCATAAAACCAATTTTAAACATCCGTTTCTTCTCCTCCACCACACTTACATATTTACCCAACATAGTCACTTACAAAAACCAGAATCTGGTTTGAATTATTCTATCCACTGATTTTATGTGTTGTTCCTGCCATGGGCTTTCCAGTAGGTCAGGATTCCCTCATGGCTATTCTAACTATGACATAAGTAGTGTGTGGCTTTTACCATTCATGTATGATTCATCTTTCTTTCAAACATCAAACAAAGGTCCCAAAAAGTCTACAATATAGTTATTAAACGTTGGTAGGTTTAATTACATGTTTAAGTTACATTTTCAATATTGATACATTAACTTAAAATTGAAAAGTTTTTACGTTTAACCATCACAAAACAGAGATCTTTATTCTCTTCTTTGTGAAGTCCTTTTTTTTCAGCTGCAGTACATTTAAAGTCAAGTAGTTGAAGGAAGCCATCTGGAAAATGAACCATAACAGCAATTAAAAAGTGCTTAGATTTCAAGAATGCAGGAAACTTTGACCTTTCTTCATAATTAACCTGGACAGAACTCATCAAAAGCACAAATAATCAAAAGCGCAAAACAAAGGAGGAGCATCTTATTCATGTTTGCACTCCTTTTGCAACCGCTTACTTTCAAAAACTACACTTTCTAACACATAAACCAGTTATTCTTCAAGATTTATTTTAGCAACTATTTTCCTTTTTTCTGAATTTTAGAATGGCAATAAAAATCTTTTGAAAAGGAAGCATGTTGATGCAATGATTGTGCTTGGATAAAATACACACATTTTAATTGGCTGCCAGATGGCTTTGCTTGAACTCATGGACCCAGCTGTACCACTGCACACAGACTTCTCCTTGTCTTTCATGAGCATCATTGATTACTGGATGGTTCTGAATGAGCTGCTAGTGAATAAAGACTGGGGCATAAATAATCCATGACAAAAGGAGAATTTAACAGAGGTATTTATTTATATAGTAGAATTAGGGTACACAGTCTCAGAATAAGGAGTAGACCAAGATGTGGAGGAATGTCTTCATTAGGGATAATGAATCTTTGGAATTATTTTTACCCCAGAAGTTTGTTGAGATTCAGCAATTGAGTACATTTGAGACAGAGATCAGAGGTTGATCTATTTCTGGATATTACAGTCATAAAGGAATATGTGGATAGTGTGGAAAGAATCGACTGTGATGTAGTTTAATGGCTGAGCAGGCTCAAGGAGCTGAATAGCCTATTCTGCGATTCCCTAAATCTATACACATGCAAATATTAAAAGTTAGAGAGAGCATATGAAAACAAAATACATCTAGTTTGACCAGCTGGTTTTGCTAAACCCTAGTTACCAGAGGCTAAATATGTTTTCAATGAGAAAGTCAACATGACTTAAGCCCAAGGACTTTCCATCAAGGGAGTTGGGACACAAAACATGTGAGATAAACTTTCCAGGCTCTGGCCCTTTTTACCTCAGTTTCTACTGCTATTCGCTTAATGTTGAATAACAACACACAAGAAACTGTTTTCAGTATTTATATTTTAGTAGCTGATTTTATAGCCTTTTTCAAGTTTTATCTTGATTTCATTGGACATGGAGAGAACAGGTTGCAGAGTGCAGCTATTGATGTTACTTTACACAAGCTCTTAGCTGACAGAGACTACATAGCTAATCAAACAGTGCCAAGGTATTTTCTACACAGTGCAAAACATTCCCCAAGATATGTTAGTTTTCTAAAGTGATATAGCCGTACAATTACCAACTCAAATCATATGGACCAAAGGTGTATCAAATGATATAATTTAGTTGAAGAATATTGTTACTTTCATGACTCCCAGGAGGGGTCAAGCAAAATGCACTGAAACTTCGTTGGAGAAATTCTAAAGAGCTGGAATGCCTACTAAGCTTCTTAAATGTAGATAATGTATGATTTGGGAAAGCTAAGAAAACCACTAGAGGAATTTTATATCCTAAAAATCTTGTTATTCCATCTCTGTGCAAATCAGTATGTAGACATAGTACAGGTTGCAGCTTGTCAAGAATGCAACACTTCTCAGTACTAACACTTTAAGGTAATAGAGCCTAAACCACATTGGCATAAAAAATATGATGGATATTGTATGTTAGAGATCTAAATAACATTGTTGAGAAATTTAATCATGAGAAATGTGATGGAGGAACTTGAAGATCAGGGATGAGTGGAAAAATAGTTGACAGGAAGCTATATTTTCAAGTTTAAAAATATCATTGAATGTTCAGCTGTATATAAATCCAAGACACTAGAAGAATGTTTAAAGGAATAAACTATTCAACCTCTTGAGATTGATCCTCTAACTTGATCATGGCTGATCTACACCTCAATTTTATTTACCTTTTATACATGTGCATTAGCTTTTAATTCTTTGTTTACAAGAACACCTGCTCCTCTACAGCCTCTAGTCTGTCACCAGGAAGAAGATATTCCTATTTGTCTTTCTTAGATCGAAAGTTAATTGCTTCGCATTTCCAAACATTGAACTTCATCTGCCACAGTTATACATACTCACTTTCTCTGCTCATTTCTGCACAACTTAACCTGCTTCCAAATGTAGCATAATCTGCAAATCTGAATATGCAACTTTGTATTTACTTTCCTAAGGTATTGTGAAATAAGTGGCCCCAGATAGGTCCATAGGAAACAGTAAATGTCTCATGGCACCAATCAGACGGTACTTTCGATAAAACAGATAAAATATTTTTAACAGGGTGGTTAGCTCTATTCAGTAAACCCAGATTAAATTATTCCTACTTGATGTTTTGATGTTTAACTAAGTCTAATTTTAAAGCATATTAAACACAGATGTGCCTTTTGTGCACTTAGATTTATGACTGTCATGTGCCAGAAGCAACATGATTTCATTTTAGCTTCACTACCAAAAGGAATCCTCAAAATTTCAAGGTTTCTATGGTTAAAGAATCAGACGTCTCTTTTCTTTCACTGTGTGGATTCTTAATCGTATAATATGGTAGCGATGACATAAAAATAATTTTGTTTAATGTTATGTGACTATAACATTAGTTTCTAGTCTACATAGAATCACATGCAAATATTGCTATGAGTGTTGCTTCACTTACGCCTAACAGGACAGTGTTGTGTACAGCCTTGGTGCCAGTTTAGTGGGCTCGCATAAAACCAACTGAAAGTCTTTGACTGGTGTAAGGCATTACTTTCCATCCCCAGGGGCCAGAAACTGTAAACAAAATTTTCCGTTTGGAAACTTTTAATTAAATAGTTACAGAGTACTACACATGAAGGTTCGGTTCTATTACAAGGAGAAATTCATTGGGTATAGGGAGGTCTGTAGGGAGATTCCCATTTTTCCATCTATACCATAATAAAGTGAATGTTCAGCATTTCAGCAAATTCTGTGCAAAATACATCATAAAAACTAAATACAATTTCTCTGTTGTATATTAAAAGTATAACAGCTATTTTCCAGATTCGTTAATCAAAATTTACCATCTGACAAAGACCTATCTACTGGGTTAAAGCAATTTATTGAAAAGTCTAGGATAACTAAATGATACAACCTTATGTTTTTTTTAAACCTTGCTTTTGAAAGTGTGGTGCATTTTAATTGGTGTAATTGGCAGCAGAGCAATTAATAATTTAATTGTACCACCAACAATCTGTAATTAAAGCAGTGTTTTAATTAAAAAGTATATTTAAGTGGAAGAGTCCTCCTGGCACTGTTGTAAGGCTGTCAGATGTGGTCAGGCTGAGCAGACTGTAACTGGGTGGCAGCTGCTGCCTGACCATATTCCTGCTACATGAAAGACGCAATAGATTCACTACTGAACTTGTCACTCCATCTTCTTGTCAGTAAAGTGTCTGCAGGTAGGTCGACAGTATATTAGATTGGTAAAAGTCAAACATAATTGTCTTATAGTTTTAAAAATAATGAATATCGTTGTTATTAACATATATGGTACATACTGAGATATGATGATCACTGAGAAAGTCTAATTAAAACTTATAAATTTAAACAATATATAACAGTAAAACCACTCTTGAATGTGCATTACAGACATATTTTCCAACTCAAAATACAATCAATGTACAATTCAACAATTCCTGATATGTTTTCTGCCTGTGTGAGGTAATTGCTGAGATTAAAATAATGCATAAGCCTCATTCATAACAATTGCCTGAATTATTTTGATTCAAATATGTCAGTTTTGAGGCTGAGTGTGGTAAAATAAACTATACCAACCATCAGCAAATGAACTGCTAAACATAAACCTGTATTACCACACTTATTAAATAAATGCGAGTACAGAACCATGAGTTCACATTTGGTCAGCCTTGCTGATGCAGCCGTTGCCCATTCAAAGGGCAATAATATCCAGATCCTGATTAATCTAGTGTCACTGTCAGATCGTGATATGATCTTTTTCGCAAAGCATCCACTTACATATGCAGCAGTCAGTGATATTTAGATTTTGATGAATTGAGGGCTCTGTCACATCTTGATTTAATGTTTGGTTTTGATGAATCTGTTTGCAAAACCTTCACCTTTGATGTTTTCATCTTATGTCAAAGGAAGACTGTGCATGCACCCTGCTGCCCCTTGCCCCTTAGAAATATGGCCTACATGCATGTGTATCACAGAGGAACGCCCCTAATAAAGATGGTGGTATTAACCTCGGTCTCTCACCATGAAGCCTGCAGCTGTTTTTCCGTTTGTAGCAAACTTGGGAACTAGAGTTCTGTTGGATATCAGGTGGCCAACACCGAGTGTTATGAAACGTCCTAGCCCACAGTGGCTCCCATTCTGTTCAGCTCTCTGCTGCTTTCTCCCTCTTTACATTTTCCTTCACCAACCACACCCATCAAACCTTTCTACATTCTTCCTGAAATAAGAGGACTACAACTGCACATAGCCTTAAGTCTCACCAATACATTTTGTAACTAAAGTATTTCATCCTTACTTTTATGTTTAATTCCTCTCATAATAAAAGCTACCACCCCATTAGACTTGTTGATTAAGGTCTGCTCGTGCACACTATTTCTGACTCGTGCAGCTGAACACCTAACTCCCTCTGCAAATCAGAGTTCTGCAATCATTCTCAGTCTAAGTAATACCTTACTTTTTCTATTTCTCCTGCCAGAATGAACAACTTCACATTTTCCCATGTCACACTCCATCTGCCAGATTTATGCCCACTCACTCAATCTGCCTATCTGCCAATCAGTCTGTGTCTCCCTTATGCCTGCTTCACAACATGTTAATCTTGGTGTCATCTACTGATTTAACTACAATGTTTGCTTTCTTCATCCAAGTCATTGATATAAATTGTAAAACATTACACATTCTGCCAATCGAACAGAGAGCCATTTAAGTTTTGTTTGTTATGTCTTATTCTCCGTTTTCTGCCTGTTCTGCATCCTTGTTTAGGGCGGATGTGTGGATCCTTGAGAAAGGGCTGAGAAGATTTACCAGAATGGTTCTGTTAATGGGTAGCTATGAGGTAAAGTTGGAGAAGTTGGGTTTATTGTCCTTCAAGTAAAATGAGATTAAGAGGATATATGTATATAATCCTACGGCAGACTTGGATAAGATAGACTGAAAAATTCTCAGTTGTAATATACATGAACCAGGAGACACAAAGGCCAATAATCTCAGCCCGACTCCATCATTACAGGAGTTTCTCAGGGTGTATCCTTTGACTAACCACCTTCAGCTTCTTCACCTTTCCTCTATCATAAAGTCACATCTGAGATGTTTGCTGATAATTACACAGAATTCAGTACCATTTGTGATACAGATGTTGTCTACGGCCATCTGCAACAACACCTAAAAACATTGAGGCTTGGACTGACAAGTGATAAAGAATATTCATACTGCACAAATGACCATTGTCAACAACAGAGAATCAAGCTATTTCCTCTATCATTTAACAACATCACCATTGTTGAAAGTGCCCCATCCTGGGGTTATTACTAAATAAAAGTCTAACTGGGTCAGCCATGTTATTACTGCTCTGACAAGATCATGAGAATTCTGCAGCGAGTAACTCACCTCTTGATTCTTGAAAGCATGTCCATCAGTTGGACGCAGAAGATAGAAGTAAAATAGAATACCTGCCATTTCAGTGATGCTCCATGCCATTCAATATCATTCTGGACAATATTGGCCTGTTTAATCATCATTTATGCACCACAGAGTCATAGAGTCATACAGCATGGGAAACAGAACCTATGGTCCAACAGTCCGAACATAATTCCAAACTAAACTAGTCCCACTTGCCTGCTCCTGATCCAAACCTTTACTATTCATGTACACTTGAACTATTCAGTCTCTCCATCACTATCAACAGTGACAACAGGTCAAATATATATAAGTTGCAATGCATTGACTCACTAATGCTCCTTTGGCAGTACCTTCCAAACCAGCAATTTCTTTCACCAAATCCAGCAGACACATCTGAAAATTATCACATGAAGCTCTGCATCAAGCTACACACCAAATTGATTCAGAATTAATAATCCCTCCTAAACTCCTGGAACTCCCTTTCTAACAGTGCAGCAAGTGTATTTACACAGTATCGATTGCAGCAGTTTAAAAAGGCAGCTCATCACTAACTCATCAAGCGGAATTAGTGATGGGTAATAAATGGTGATATTACCAGCAATGCTTATGCCCCATGTAAGGAAAAACAAATCATGTTTTGGGCAATAGATATAGAGGAAATTTGAGAAAGAACTTATTTGTGCAGCTGCTTGTAATGACCTGGAACTCATTGCCCATAAGGATGAATGAAGAAGAAATGATCAATAATTTCTAAAGGACATTGGATGGGCACTTGATAGAATTACATATATCAGACTACAGGGATAGACCAAGGGAATGGGACTGGATTGTTCAACAGAGAGTTGGCATACAATGGATTAGTTCTTCTTTGGCTCTATGTTTTGAGAGTAGGAAAGAACCTGACTTCAAGTCATGAGATCAAGAGACAAATGTTGGGAATGAATCCCTTAATAATATCCTAGTCAGCTAGTTTGTGCTTAAAATATGTCTACTGAAACAAAAAAAGAGATTAATATAGACATTATGATGATTATTGAATATTATATCAATTATAGAAATCAAATTGATTGCACAGTTGTTATTTCATTTTGTTACTTCTTTGTTCCTGATCTCTCACTATATTTTATGCATTTCATTTTCCTTTTTAATTTTTTCTAGCTTGGCAAAATAATACTTTAATTACTCCTAAGTCAATGGTAAAACTGAGTTTATCTGCTAGCTTCGGACTAGTAGACTGTTCGTCATTATCAGAATGTACTAGATTTTAAGACTTCTGAAGACAAACCCAAATTAAAACACTAAACACTGCATATTTATACTACTTTCTAACAAATTAACACTGTGAAATAAAAACCTTGCATATATATGACACCTTATCAAATTCCTTAAAAATGTTCCCAGGTCTTTAAAGACCTGTTTCTGTTGTAATGTAGAGAGATGTGGCAACTATTTAGCACAAAGCAAGTCCTCAGAAACAACAATAACTAACCAGCTGTTTTTTTTAAGGGTAGCATTGTGTACACCTGACATCTTCACTTTAACATTTCTACTGATCAGACCAATTGACTTTCACGGCGACTTTAACTGACTTTAATCCCTGTATGGCCACTTCAGCAGCATGCAGTAAATTTTCAGACATTTTTGGACTACATAATCTTTTCCTAAATAGAAATAATTTTCTACCACTGGATTTACTTCAAATAAAAGAATGCTAGATGAATGAATGGAAGTTCAATTTCTTCAATTGCTGTTTCCGGTATTAAATGTGCACTGAAATATTCACAACCTCAATTCATTGAGTCAGATTCAATTTTTATTATGCTTGTAACAGTGTTTCACATTAAACAATATTGTCTTGGTTTTCTGAGTTAAACATATGCCTTTAATTTTTAAATCCTTAGGGTTTGAGCCTATGTCTTTGCAAATGGGATAAAAGATTGTCTGATGGCTGTTCAGATCAGGATGTGAAAGTTGGTATGGAAAGTCCAAATTTAGGTTTGATTGGATGTGGGACCACAAAATAACTCGGCTAATAATGAAATGCTATGCTAATCGATCAATATCACTATACATCTGTCAGGAAAGCAAATAGGCAAAGTGGAAATATCACATGGATTCAGTAGGTTATGCTCTTCTGTCTTGGGGAATTAGGGCACACTTTTTTTTTTGCCCAGGAAGAAATACAAACTGAATGTAGACCATGTGGGAATGTATGATATTGGCACATAGACAAAAGCAATAAAATTTTGTTTTGTAGCACTATCATCACCCTTTTTAATGACCAGAAAATTGATGGCAGAAAACAAGAATTCCAAGTAAAATTTAGTAAAAGATAGCTTTAAAACAAGACATTTTTCAATTTTGTTAGCATTGACTTTCCATCTGTCAACACTCATGTTTTTCACACCATTCTTCCACATATCCCAGGCTTGGCATAATATTTATGGTAGTAAATGTAAACCTCGTCAAAAATGACAGGTGTACTACAAAAAGCAGTCTCCATATTATTTACCCAAGAGACCTTCTTTCCAGAACCTAAATTGCACAGTACTGTGAATGTAACTTTTCAGGAAAGTTAAATAGGTTTGTAATCAAGCTTGCTTAGAATACGTCATAATGAGTTGCTTTAAACTACTGCCGTCCATAAAGAAATAGCAGCGTTTGAACACTTATAAGAATTTGAAGTGCTGATCATTGTAATTAATGTTTTTGTCTCGAATATTACAAATGCAAAAGCATTATATGATTTCTTGTATTTCTCAAATCTTACTTTGATCTTCTACATGACATTTACAAATATTACCACATAATGTGAATTTAAAAAGATAGAAAGCTATTATTTTAAGACAGAGCATCATTTAAATTTTACCTGTCCTGAACTTAAATTGTACTACTGGACAAATATTTGAATTGTGGAATAATTTTCCTGTAATCCTGACTTCATACCACCAGCACAATTGTGGCTCCAATGAAGGTCTTAAGAATCAAAATTTTCACTCAGGATCCTCAGACAATTCCAAATTGTGATAGTGCTGTGGAATGAAAGCACACTGTGAAAGCAAAGTGCTTTTTATAAGGGGAAGTTGTCTGTGGCAGCTTTTGCTTGTCTTTATAAAAGAGGTTATAGAGTGCAAGTGTCAGAGGCTTAGGAGCAACTCAATCACTCGCTTGACGTCTCAATGTAAGCATGGCATGGGGTACGGAGACACTTAGGAAAAAAACAAAAGGAAAGAGGAAATACATTCTAAACGCTTTTAAAACTAAAAATTGGTTTCAATATCCACTATGCAATGAATTATTCTTACTAGCATAGAGTTGTAGTGTACAGAATTAAAAATTTGATCTGTCAAATAGCATATCATGGAAACTTTGTGCTGGTAAAATCATAGACCTGAAAACAGCTTGCAAATTCTCAAGGAGACTTAAGAAAACAAACTTGGTTTTGAAGGCCACTTCTTTAAAGACAAATTTCTATTTTGAAAAGCTCTGTGAATGCTACAAAAAAACCCAACTAAATGTATGTCTTTTTTCCTCTCTACTTGGGTGGTAATCTGCATTATTTCTGTACCTAATAATAAAATAATAACTTACTGTCAACTTGCCACAGCATCTGAGTTGGAAGATCATTACTTCAAGCCTGACCAAGTATCCGAGCATATAATGTCACTGATAATTCAACACATTATTAAGGGAGGGGCACCTTTCAACTGAGATAATAAACCAAGGCATGCCTGCCTGTTCTGGTAACATCTAAAAGAGTTTGGCCTTATTAGTAGAAAAGCAAGAGAGTTATCCCTATGTCCTAGCCAACATTAGTTCTTTCTTTGTGACCAAAGTCACTAAAGTAGGTGAATTGGTCACTTATCGCAATGATGCCTTCATGGTCTTTCAGGCACATATTATCTCTCACATTCAGAAGGGCATGACAGGTGATTTGTACAATACTTTCAAATGCCAAGCTCCATACTTTGACTTGCCCAGCATCCTTCTACACAATTCGCTTAAAGTCAAACATCAGGATCACTTATTTCTATCTCCGCAGGCTTTTCACATTCGCACCTGTGCAACCAATTTCCTGCACAAATGGTGTCCATCTTTCTTTCTCGCACAAATCATTCCAAACCAATTACACTTCTCTTTTTTTTAAACAACTTAAATCTGGGACACAGTTTAAAAATTAGAGGTCTCCCATTTAAGGCAAAGATGAAGAGATTTCTTCTCTCTGAGAGGATTGTGAATCCCTAAAATTGTCTTCCTCAGAGAGCTGTGGAAGCAGGGCTTTGAATATTTTTAAGGTAGATGAAAATAGCTTCTAAACTAACATGATATCAACAACCAGCTGAGCAGGTCTGAGGGGCTGAATGGCCTATTCCTGTTCCTAATTCACATCTTTCAACTTGGTGAGAGGCAGAATCCAGAAGATTGATGGGGTGAGAAGAAGGATGGAGAGATATCCAAAAACAATGCATGCCTACCTGTTCCCAGAGTTTGCTAATGTCACTAATGATCTGTCACAATAGCTCAAATGTCCTGAGGTTCACACATGTTGAGGGGGTTGATCTTCTTCCTCCAAACTCTGTATTGGTGCTCTTACCTTTTCCAACTGGATTTCAGTGTCTATTAGCTCTGCCCAAAGAAGAAAGCAGATGGTTCTGCTGCTGTTGTTGTTCATGTGGCTGTTGTAACAATAGGTTGTGGTGTGGACTCCACTCTCATTTCAGGTGTAAAGTGGAGATGCTCAAGATTCTCTCATGTTGTGATGGAGATTGTGAGGGTGATGCAGCCAAAGGCTAAGTTAAATCTGGACAGATGACATGTCTCACAAGCAGTTGGTAATCATTTACAAAGTAGTGAAAGCAATGTCTGTCAGAAGGAGTGCTTTGAACAGCAGTATCTCTCATGGTCATGGTTGGAACTTTGCAGTCTAACTGTTTGGAAGTTTCACAGCTTCTCATTTTCACTGAACAAGATTTTGTTTTGTAACCCACGTAAGCTGCTGACAGATCAGAAAACATGTTCCATAGCTGGGAAATTCACAACTCCAAGTTGGCTGAGTTCATAATTGGCTTCATAATATTTTCAACAACTTCGTAAATACTTACCTGACAGATCCAAAGTGATTCCCTATTTATTTTCAATGCCACCCCAGGGCAAACTTGGAAGAAGGTAGAATCCTGACTTGGCATCAATTTCAAGGACTTTCCCACACCAGTCATTTATAAACCCACCTCCAGTTGGCTGAGACATTGCTGCCTAATGAATGTAAAGTTATAGTCTGTTAGGGAACAAAAAATCAATTATAGAAGTATATTTTCGGCATATAGCTTGTGAGAAATATTTAGATAAGCTTTAAAAATTTAACATTATTGAAAATATTATATCCTCTTAAGGCAATGCAGAACATCTTTTTGTTAAATAAGTGCTCCAATAATTTAAGTGCCACTTCAAATTTTTTTCTAGTTAGGCCACCCATCCCTGTCGCCTTGGAACTGTTAGTTTGCTAAGCTTTCATATCTCTGTCACTTGTAGAGTTTTTAGTGCTAGCCACTTCAATCTAATTGGCTCCTTCAGGTCTCCTGTTCAGCAGTGACAGAGGTTGGCTAGTGAAATGATTGTTGTTCATCATGAAATGTATTAGGTGGTCAAGGAATAATGGTCATTAAATGTTTGAACATGTACAGAATGAAAACAATTTGAAAATCATACATCATGCCTTCTAATCTCTGCAGCAGAACAATATAGCCTATTGTATAATCCCAAATCGTGAGAACCTCCTCACTCACATGGGGTCACATTAACAATTATAGTTAAAATGGTTAAGTGGGCCACACCAATTACTTCAGAAAAAGGCAGGCACACTTAATGTTTTCCTGCATGGAATTTTTTTAAAATGATTTTTGTCAGTTCAACAAAGTGCTCATTGCAAGTGTTTTGGATAAATTAGAACAGAGCTATTGAGTTTAAAATAAATATTTAAACAGTTAAATGAAGTGAGAGGTCACCCATATTTCAGATTACACCTGAATCTACCCATTCATGTACAAGGACATTGCCTCCAATATATATTTTCACAAGGATAAGAAACCTTCTAGTGCATAAACATTAATGTGCTTGGTCTGTGGTGCATACTCTTGCCAGCAAAGGAAATAAAAAGAACTATCAATAAGTTTTCTTCACGCTTTAGGTTTTCATGAATATTAAACTTTCTGAGAAATTAAAGTCTGTTTACTTTCTACAGCTAAAGATACTTCTTCAAAAGCTATAGAAACCTACTGAAGAAGGAATCTCTGCAGTTCAAAAAGTAAAAAGAAAGTCTATAATTTGTTGTCATATCACTTCTAAAGGCATCTGCTGGTGGATGGAATTGTATTTGCATCTTTAGAATTGTTTTACTTTTTAGTTTGACACATTATTAAAAATTCAAACTGGTCTTTTTGCACCAGGGAAACAAAGCATCCAGAACATGAATGAATAAAGCTAGAAATCCTATTAGATCAAATGGATCAGTTGGAGAGACAGCTAAAGGCAAATGGGAATTTACAAGAGCAAGGGGACGAGATGGATGGCAGTTATAGGAAGGGGAAAAAGTCACAGATACAGTCACACAGATGGGTTAACTCCAGGAAAGGTAACAGGTAGTCAGTTAGTGCAGGAGTCTTCTGTGGCTATCCCCATTTCAAACAAGTATGTTGTTTTGGAAAATGTAGAGAGTGATGGGTTCTCAGGGGAACATAACATGAACAGCCAAATTTCTGATATTGAGACTGGCTCTATTGCAATGAGGGGAACGTCGGGTTCCAAGAAAACGATTGTGTAGGGGACTCTTTAGTCTGAGGTACAAAGAAATTTTTGTGGCCAGCATTGAAAAATCAGAATGGTGTGTTGCTTCCCTGGATGTCTCAGAGAGGGTGTAGAATGTTCTCAAGGGGGGAAGAGGGCTCAAGGAGGTCATTGTACATATTGGGAGGGAAAAGGTTGAGATTCTGAAGGGAGATTACAGAGAGTTAGGCAAGAATTTAAAAAGGAGGTCCTCGAGAGTAGTAATGTTTTGAATACTCCTGGTGCTACGAGCTAGTGAGGGCAGGAATAGGAGGAAAGAGCAGATGAATGCATGGCTGAGGAGCTGGTGAAGGTGAGAAGGATTCACATTTTTGGATCATTGGAAGCTCTTTTGGGATAGACGTGACTTGTACAAGAAGGACGGATTGCACCTAAATTGGAAGGGGACCAATATACTGGCAGGGAGATTTGCTAGTAAGGAGGATTTAAA